>NC_086445.1:697197383-697497383 GCF_028390025.1 Pseudophryne corroboree
TTGAGTAAACAAAGAGAAAATAAAGCTATCTATTGGGTTTCACTAAAAAGTCCATTGGAAGACTTGACTATTGTTGTTAAAAGACATAGGCATTTATATTATAGAGCCACAAACCACACTAGTAAAATAATAACATGATAACAAGGGTTTCGAACCAATTACAGTCTTAATTTGATAGTGCAAATCCAACACCTTACTAACTGTGCTAACCAGACTGTGCATACCAGACACACAATTTATCAGAGATTTAAGTGAATAAGCTACAGTGTCCAAGGTACTAAACATAATATATTCTATGGGGTGTCATAAGCAAGTCATTAGAATACTTTCCTACTAAATTTATAAGACATACGCATTCAATAATTGAGTAAACAAAGAGAAAATAAAGCTATCTATTGGGTTTCACCAAAAAGTCCATTGGAAGACTTGACTATTGTTGTTAAAAGACATAGGCATTCATATTATAGAGCCACAAACCACACTAGTAAAATAAAAATATGATAACATGGGATTCGAACCAATTACAGTCTTAATTTGATAGTGCAAACCCAACACCTTACTAACTGTGCTAACCAGACTGTACATATCAGACACACAATTTATCAGAGATTTAAGTGAATAAGCTACAGTGTCCAAGGTACTAAACATAATATATTCTATGGGGTGTCATAAGCAAGTCATTAGAATACTTTCCTACTAAATTTACAAGACATAAACATTCAATATTTGAGTAAACAAAGAGAAAATAAAGCTATCTATTGGGTTTCACTAAAAAGTCCATTGGAAGACTTGACTATTGTTGTTAAAAGACATAGGATTTCATATTATAGAGCCACAAACCACAATAGTAAAATAAAAACATGATAACATGGGATTCGAACCAATTACAGTCTTAATTTGATAGTGCAAACCCAACACCTTACTAACTGTGCTAACCAGACTGTGCATACAAGAAACACAATTTATCAGATATTTAAGTGAATAAGTTACAGTGTCCAAGGTGCTAAACATAATATATTCTATGGGGTGTCATAAGCAAGTCATTGGAATACTTTCCTACTAAATTTATAAGACATAAGCATTCAATATTTGAGTAAACAAAGAGAAAATAAAGCTATCTATTGGGTTTCACTAAAAAGTCCATTGGAAGACTTGACTATTGTTGTTAAAAGATATAGGCATTCATATTATAGAGCCACAAACCACACTAGTAAAATAAAAACATGATAACATGGCATTCGAACCAATGACAGTCTTAATTTTATAGTGCAAACCCAACAGCTTACTAACTGTGCTAACCAGACTGTGCATAGCAAACACACAATTTATCAGAGATTTAAGTGAATAAGCTACAGTGTCCAAGGTACTAAACATAATATATTCTATGGGGTGTCATAAGCAAGTCATTAGAATACTTTCCTACTTAATTTATAAGACATACGCATTCAATAATTGAGTAAACAAAGAGAAAATAAAGCTATCTATTGGGTTTCACTAAAAAGTCCATTGGAAGACTTGACTATTGTTGTTAAAAGATATAGGCATTCATATTATAGAGCCACAAACCACACTAGTAAAATAAAAACATGATAACATGGCATTCGAACCAATGACAGTCTTAATTTTATAGTGCAAACCCAACAGCTTACTAACTGTGCTAACCAGACTGTGCATAGCAAACACACAATTTATCAGAGATTTAAGTGAATAAGCTACAGTGTCCAAGGTACTAAACATAATATATTCTATGGGGTGTCATAAGCAAGTCATTAGAATACTTTCCTACTTAATTTATAAGACATACGCATTCAATAATTGAGTAAACAAAGAGAAAATAAAGCTATCTATTGGGTTTCACTAAAAAGTCCATTGGAAGACTTGACTATTGTTGTTAAAAGATATAGGCATTCATATTATAGAGCCACAAACCACACTAGTAAAATAAAAACATGATAACATGGCATTCGAACCAATGACACTCTTAATTTTATAGTGCAAACCCAACAGCTTACTAACTGTGCTAACCAGACTGTGCATACCAGACACACAATTTATCAGAGATTTAAGTGAATAAGCTACAGTGTCCAAGGTACTAAACATAATATATTCTATGGGGTGTCATAAGCAAGTCATTAGAATACTTTCCTACTAAATTTATAAGACATAAGCATTCAAAAAATGAGTAAACAAAGAGAAAATAAAGCTATCTATTGGGTTTCACTAAAAAGTCAATTGGAAGACTTGACTATTGTTGTTAAAAGACATAGGCATTCATATTATAGAGCCACAAACCACACTAGTAAAATAAAAACATGATAACATGGGATTCGAACCAATTACAGTCTTAATTTGATAGTGCAAACCCAACACCTTACTAACTGTGCTAACCAGACTGTACATATCAGACACACAATTTATCAGAGATTTAAGTGAATAAGCTACAGTGTCCAAGGTACTAAACATAATATATTCTATGGGGTGTCATAAGCAAGTCATTAGAATACTTTCCTACTAAATTTATAAGACATAAGCATTCAATATTTGAGTAAACAAAGAGAAAATAAAGCTATCTATTGGGTTTCACTAAAAAGTCCATTGGAAGACTTGACTATTGTTGTTAAAAGACATAGGCATTCATATTATAGAGCCACAAACCACACTAGTAAAATAAAAATATGATAACATGTGATTTGAACCAATTACAGTCTTAATTTGATAGTGCAAACCCAACACCTTACTAACTGTGCTAACCAGACTGTACATACCAAACACACAATTTATCAGAGATTTAAGTGAATAAGCTACAGTGTCCAAGGTACTAAACATAATATATTCTATGGGGTGTCATAAGCAAGTCATTAGAATACTTTCCTACTAAATTTATAAGACATAAACATTCAATATTTGAGTAAAGAAAGAGAAAATAAAGCTATCTATTGGGTTTCACGAAAAAGTCCATTGGAAGACTTGACTATTGTTGTTAAAAGACATAGGCATTCATATTATAGAGCCACAAACCACACTAGTAAAATAAAAACATGATAACAAGGAATTCGAACCAATTACAGTCTTAATTTGATAGTGCAAACCCAACACCTTACTAACTGTGCTAACCAGACTGTGCATACGAGACACACAATTTATCAGAGATTTAAGTGAATAAGCTACAGTGTCCAAGGTACTAAACATAATATATTCTATGGGGTGTCATAAGCAAGTCATTAGAATACTTTCCTACTAAATTTATAAGACATAAGCATTCAATATTTGAGTAAACAAAGAGAAAATAAAGCTATCTATTGGGTTTCACTAAAAAGTCCATTGGAAGACTTGACTATTGTTGTTAAAAGACATAGGCATTCATATTATAGAGCCACAAACCACACTAGTAAAATAAAAATATGATAACATGTGATTTGAACCAATTACAGTCTTAATTTGATAGTGCAAACCCAACACCTTACTAACTGTGCTAACCAGACTGTACATACCAGACACACAATTTATCAGAGATTTAAGTGAATAAGCTACAGTGTCCAAGGTACTAAACATAATATATTCTATGGGGTGTCATAAGCAAGTCATTAGAATACTTTCCTACTAAATTTATAAGACATAAACATTCAATATTTGAGTAAACAAAGAGAAAATAAAGCTATCTATAGGGTTTCACTAAAAAGTCCATTGGAAGACTTGACTATTGTTGTTAAAAGACATAGGCATTCATATTATAGAGCCACAAACCACACTAGTAAAATAAAAACATGATAACAAGGGATTCGAACCAATTACAGTCTTAATTTGATAGTGCAAACCCAACACCTTACTAACTGTGCTAACCAGACTGTGCATACCATACACACAATTTATCAGAGATTTAAGTGAATAAGCTACAGTGTCCAAGGTACTAAACATAATATATTCTATGGGGTGTCATAAGCAAGTCATTAGAATACTTTCTACTAAATTTATAAGACATGAGCATTCAATAATTGAGTAAACAAAGAGAAAATAAAGCTATCTATTGGGTTTCACTAAAAAGTCCACTGGAAGACTTGACTATTGTTGTTAAAAGACATAGGCATTCATATTATAGAGCCACAAACCACACTAGTAAAATAAAAACTTGATAACATGGGATTCGAACCAATGACAGTCTTAAATTTATAGTGCAAACCCAACAGCTTACTAACTGTGCTAACCAGACTGTGCATAGCAAACACACAATTTATCAGAGATTTAAGTGAATAAGCTACAGTGTCCAAGGTACTAAACATAATATATTCTATGGGGTGTCATAAGCAAGTCATTAGAATACTTTCTACTAAATTTATAAGACATAAGCATTCAATAATTGAGTAAACAAGGGGAAAATAAAGCTATCTATTTCTGTTTCACTAAAACGTCCATTGGAAGACTTGACTATTGTTGTTAAAAGACATAGGCATTCATATTATAGAGCCACAAACCACACTAGTAAAATAAAAACATGTTAACATGGGATTCGAACCAATGACAGCCTTAATTTGATAGTGCAAACCCAACACCTTACTAACTGTGCTAACCAGACTGTGCATACCAGACACACAATTTATCAGAGATTTAAGTGAATAAGCTACAGTGTCCAAGGTACTAAACATAATATATTCTATGGGGTGTTATAAGCAAGTCATTAGAATACTTTCCTACTAAATTTATAAGACATACGCATTCAATAATTGAGTAAACAAAGAGAAAATAAAGCTATCTATTGGGTTTCACCAAAAAGTCCATTGGAAGACTTGACTATTGTTGTTAAAAGACATAGGCATTCATATTATAGAGCCACAAACCACACTAGTAAAATAAAAATATGATAACATGGGATTCGAACCAATTACAGTCTTAATTTGATAGTGCAAACCCAACACCTTACTAACTGTGCTAACCAGACTGTACATATCAAAAACACAATTTATCAGAGATTTAAGTGAATAAGCTACAGTGTCCAAGGTACTAAACATAATACATTCTATGGGGTGTCATAAGCAAGTCATTAGAATACTTTCCTACTAAATTTACAAGACATAAACATTCAATATTTGAGTAAACAAAGAGAAAATAAAGCTATCTATTGGGTTTCACTAAAAAGTCCATTGGAAGACTTGACTATTGTTGTTAAAAGACATAGGATTTCATATTATAGAGCCACAAACCACAATAGTAAAATAAAAACATGATAACATGGAATTCAAACCAATTACAGTCTTAATTTGATAGTGCAAACCCAACACCTTACTAACTGTGCTAACCAGACTGTACATACCAAACACACAATTTATCAGAGATTTAAGTGAATAAGCTACAGTGTCCAAGGTACTAAACATAATATATTCTATGGGGTGTCATAAGCAAGTCATTAGAATACTTTCCTACTAAATTTATAAGACATAAACATTCAATATTTGAGTAAAGAAAGAGAAAATAAAGCTATCTATTGGGTTTCACGAAAAAGTCCATTGGAAGACTTGACTATTGTTGTTAAAAGACATAGGCATTCATATTATAGAGCCACAAACCACACTAGTAAAATAAAAACATGATAACAAGGAATTCGAACCAATTACAGTCTTAATTTGATAGTGCAAACCCAACACCTTACTAACTGTGCTAACCAGACTGTGCATACGAGACACACAATTTATCAGAGATTTAAGTGAATAAGCTACAGTGTCCAAGGTACTAAACATAATATATTCTATGGGGTGTCATAAGCAAGTCATTAGAATACTTTCCTACTAAATTTATAAGACATAAGCATTCAATATTTGAGTAAACAAACAGAAAATAAAGCTATCTATTGGGTTTCACTAAAAAGTCCATTGGAAGACTTGACTATTGTTGTTAAAAGACATAGGCATTCATATTATAGAGCCACAAACCACACTAGTAAAATAAAAATATGATAACATGTGATTTGAACCAATTACAGTCTTAATTTGATAGTGCAAACCCAACACCTTACTAACTGTGCTAACCAGACTGTACATACCAGACACACAATTTATCAGAGATTTAAGTGAATAAGCTACAGTGTCCAAGGTACTAAACATAATATATTCTATGGGGTGTCATAAGCAAGTCATTAGAATACTTTCCTACTAAATTTATAAGACATAAACATTCAATATTTGAGTAAACAAAGAGAAAATAAAGCTATCTATAGGGTTTCACTAAAAAGTCCATTGGAAGACTTGACTATTGTTGTTAAAAGACATAGGCATTCATATTATAGAGCCACAAACCACACTAGTAAAATAAAAACATGATAACAAGGGATTCGAACCAATTACAGTCTTAATTTGATAGTGCAAACCCAACACCTTACTAACTGTGCTAACCAGAATGTGCATACCATACACACAATTTATCAGAGATTTAAGTGAATAAGCTACAGTGTCCAAGGTACTAAACATAATATATTCTATGGGGTGTCATAAGCAAGTCATTAGAATACTTTCTACTAAATTTATAAGACATAAGCATTCAATAATTGAGTAAACAAAGAGAAAATAAAGCTATCTATTGGGTTTCACTAAAAAGTCCACTGGAAGACTTGACTATTGTTGTTAAAAGACATAGGCATTCATATTATAGAGCCACAAACCACACTAGTAAAATAAAAACTTGATAACATGGGATTCGAACCAATGACAGTCTTAAATTTATAGTGCAAACCCAACAGCTTACTAACTGTGCTAACCAGACTGTGCATAGCAAACACACAATTTATCAGAGATTTAAGTGAATAAGCTACAGTGTCCAAGGTACTAAACATAATATATTCTATGGGGTGTCATAAGCAAGTCATTAGAATACTTTCTACTAAATTTATAAGACATAAGCATTCAATAATTGAGTAAACAAAGGGAAAATAAAGCTATCTATTTCTGTTTCACTAAAACGTCCATTGGAAGACTTGACTATTGTTGTTAAAAGACATAGGCATTCATATTATAGAGCCACAAACCACACTAGTAAAATAAAAACATGTTAACATGGGATTCGAACCAATGACAGCCTTAATTTGATAGTGCAAACCCAACAACTTACTAACTGTGCTAACCAGACTGTGCATACCAGACACACAATTTATCAGAGATTTAAGTGAATAAGCTACAGTGTCCAAGGTACTAAACATAATATATTCTATGGGGTGTTATAAGCAAGTCATTAGAATACTTTCCTACTAAATTTATAAGACATACGCATTCAATAATTGAGTAAACAAAGAGAAAATAAAGCTATCTATTGGGTTTCACCAAAAAGTCCATTGGAAGACTTGACTATTGTTGTTAAAAGACATAGGCATTCATATTATAGAGCCACAAACCACACTAGTAAAATAAAAATATGATAACATGGGATTCGAACCAATTACAGTCTTAATTTGATAGTGCAAACCCAACACCTTACTAACTGTGCTAACCAGACTGTACATATCAAACACACAATTTATCAGAGATTTAAGTGAATAAGCTACAGTGTCCAAGGTACTAAACATAATACATTCTATGGGGTGTCATAAGCAAGTCATTAGAATACTTTCCTACTAAATTTACAAGACATAAACATTCAATATTTGAGTAAACAAAGAGAAAATAAAGCTATCTATTGGGTTTCACTAAAAAGTCCATTGGAAGACTTGACTATTGTTGTTAAAAGACATAGGATTTCATATTATAGAGCCACAAATCACAATAGTAAAATAAAAACATGATAACATGGAATTCAAACCAATTACAGTCTTAATTTGATAGTGCAAACCCAACACCTTACTAACTGTGCTAACCAGACTGTGCATACAAGACACACAATTTATCAGATATTTAAGTGAATAAGTTACAGTGTCCAAGGTGCTAAATATAATATATTCTATGGGGTGTCATAAGCAAGTCATTGGAATACTTTCCTACTAAATTTATAAGACATAAGCATTCAATATTTGAGTAAACAAAGAGAAAATAAAGCTATCTATTGGGTTTCACTAAAAAGTCCATTGGAAGACTTGACTATTGTTGTTAAAAGATATAGGCATTCATATTATAGAGCCACAAACCACACTAGTAAAATAAAAACATGATAACATGGCATTCGAACCAATGACAGTCTTAATTTTATAGTGCAAACCCAACAGCTTACTAACTGTGCTAACCAGACTGTGCATAGCAAACACACAATTTATCAGAGATTTAAGTGAATAAGCTACAGTGTCCAAGGTACTAAACATAATATATTCTATGGGGTGTCATAAGCAAGTCATTAGAATACTTTCCTACTTAATTTATAAGACATACGCATTCAATAATTGAGTAAACAAAGAGAAAATAAAGCTATCTATTGGGTTTCACTAAAAAGTCCATTGGAGGACTTGACTATTGTTGTTAAAAGATATAGGCATTCATATTATAGAGCCACAAACCACACTAGTAAAATAAAAACATGATAACATGGCATTTGAACCAATGACAGTCTTAATTTTATAGTGCAAACCCAACAGCTTACTAACTGTGCTAACCAGACTGTGCATACCAGACACACAATTTATCAGAGATTTAAGTGAATAAGCTACAGTGTCCAAGGTACTAAACATAATATATTCAATGGGGTGTCATAAGCAAGTCATTAGAATACTTTCCTACTAAATTTATAAGACATAAGCATTCAAAAAATGAGTAAACAAAGAGAAAATAAAGCTATCTATTGGGTTTCACTAAAAAGTCAATTGGAAGACTTGACTATTGTTGTTAAAAGACATAGGCATTCATATTATAGAGCCACAAACCACACTAGTAAAATAAAAACATGTTAACATGGGATTCGAACCAATAACAGCCTTAATTTGATAGTGCAAACCCAACACCTTACTAACTGTACTAACCAGACTGTGCATACCAAAAACACAATTTATCAGATATTTAAGTGAATAAGCTACAGTGTCCAAGGTGCTAAACATAATATATTCTATGGGGTGTCATAAGCAATTCATTGGAATACTTTCCTTCTAAATTTATAAGACATAAGCATTCAATATTTGAGTAAACAAAGAGAAAATGAAGCTATCTATTGGGTTTCACTAAAAAGTCCATTGGAAGACTTGAATATTGTTGTTAAAAGACATAGGCATTCATATTATAGAGACACAAACCACACTAGTAAAATAAAAACATGATAACTTGGGATTCAAACAAATGACAGTCTTAATTTGATAGTGCAAACCCAACACCTTACTAACTGTGCTAACCAGACTGTGCATACCAAAAACACAATTTATCAGATATTTAAGTGAATAAGCTACAGTGTCCAAGGTGCTAAACATAATATATTCTATGGGGTGTCATAAGCAATTCATTGGAATACTTTCCTTCTAAATTTATAAGACATAAGCATTCAATATTTGCGTAAACAAAGAGAAAATAAAGCTATCTATTGGGTTTCACTAAAAAGTCCATTGGAAGACTTGACTATTGTTGTTAAAAGACATAGGCATTCATATTTTAGAGCCACAAACCACACTAGTAAAATAAAAATATGATAATATGGGATTCGAACCAATTACAGTTTTAATTTGATAGTGCAAACCCAACACCTTACTAACTGTGCTAACCAGACTGTGCATACCAGACACACAATTTATCAGAGATTTAAGTGAATAAGCTACAGTGTCCAAGGTACTAAACATAATATATTCTATGGGGTGTCATAAGCAAGTCATTAGAATACTTTCCTACTAAATTTATAAGACATAAACATTCAATATTTGAGTAAACAAAGAGAAAATAAAGCTATCTATTGGGTTTCACTAAAAAGTCCATTGGAAGACTTGACTATTGTTGTTAAAAGACATAGGATTTCATAATATAGAGCCACAAACCACACTAGTAAAATAAAAACATGACAACATGGGATTCGAACAAATGACAGTCTTAATTTGATAGTGCAAACCCAACACCTTACTAACTGTGCTAAACAGACTGTGCATACCAGACACACAATTTATCAGAGATTTAAGTGAATAAGCTACAGTGTCCAAGGTACTAAACATAATATATTCTATGGGGTGTCATAAGCAAGTCATTAGAATACTTTCCTACTAAATTTATAAGACATACGCATTCAATAATTGAGTAAACAAAGAGAAAATAAAGCTATCTATTGGGTTTCACCAAAAAGTCCATTGGAAGACTTGACTATTGTTGTTAAAAGACATAGGCATTCATATTATAGAGCCACAAACCACACCAGTAAAATAAAAACATGATAACATGGGATTCAAACCAATTGCAGTCTTAATTTGATAGTGCCAACACAACACCTTACTAACTGTGCATACCAGACACACAATTTATCAGAGATTTAAGTGAATAAGCTACAGTGTCCAAGGTACTAAACATAATATATTCTATGGGGTGTCATAAGCAAGTCATTAGAATACTTTCCTACTAAATTTATAAGACATAAGCATTCAATATTTGAGTAAACAAAGAGAAAATAAAGCTATCTATTGGGTTTCACGAAAAAGTCCATTGGAAGACTTGACTATTGTTGTTAAAAGACATAGGCATTCATATTATAGAGCCACAAACCACACTAGTAAAATAAAAATATGATAACATGTGATTTGAACCAATTACAGTCTTAATTTGATAGTGCAAACCCAACACCTTACTAACTGTGCTAACCAGACTGTACATACCAAACACACAATTTATCAGAGATTTAAGTGAATAAGCTACAGTGTCCAAGGTACTAAACATAATATATTCTATGGGGTGTCATAAGCAAGTCATTAGAATACTTTCCTACTAAATTTATAAGACATAAGCATTCAATATTTGAGTAAACAAAGAGAAAATGAAGCTATCTATTGGGTTTCACTAAAAAGTCCATTGGAAGACTTGAATATTGTTGTTAAAAGACATAGGCATTCATATTATAGAGACACAAACCACAATAGTAAATTAAAAACATGATAACTTGGGATTCGAACAAATGACAGTCTTAATTTGATAGTGCAAACCCAACACCTTACTAACTGTGCTAACCAGACTGTGCATACCAAATACACAATTTATCAGATATTTAAGTGAATAAGCTACAGTGTCCAAGGTGCTAAACATAATATATTCTATGGGGTGTCATAAGCAATTCATTGGAATACTTTCCTTCTAAATTTATAAGACATAAGCATTCAATATTTGCGTAAACAAAGAGAAAATAAAGCTATCTATTGGGTTTCACTAAAAAGTCCATTGGAAGACTTGACTATTGTTGTTAAAAGACATAGTCATTCATATTATAGAGCCACAAACCACACTAGTAAAATAAAAATATGATAACATGGGATTCGAACCAATTACAGTCTTAATTTGATAGTGCAAACCCAACACCTTACTAACTGTGCTAACCAGACTGTACATATCAGACACACAATTTATCAGAGATTTAAGTGAATAAGCTACAGTGTCCAAGGTACTAAACATAATATATTCTATGGGGTGTCATATGCAAGTCATTAGAATACTTTCCTACTAAATTTACAAGACATAAACATTCAATATTTGAGTAAACAAAGAGAAAATAAAGCTATCTATTGGGTTTCACTAAAAAGTCAATTGGAAGACTTGACTATTGTTGTTAAAAGACATAGGCATTCATATTATAGAGCCACAAACCACACTAGTAAAATAAAAACATGATAACATGGGACTCGAACCAATGACAGTCTTAATTTGATAGTGCAAACCCAACACCTTACTAACTGTGCTAACCAGACTGTGCATACCAGACACACAATTTATCAGAGATTTAAGTGAATAAGCTACAGTGTCCAAGGTACTAAACATAATATATTATATGGGGTGTCATAAGCAAGTCATTAGAATACTTTCCTACTAAATTTATAAGACATAAGCATTCAATAATTGAGTAAACAAAGGGAAAATAAAGCTATCTATTTCTGTTTCACTAAAACGTCCATTGGAAGACTTGACTATTGTTGTTAAAAGACATAGGCATTCATATTATAGAGCCACAAACCACACTAGTAAAATAAAAACATGTTAACATGGGATTCGAACCAATAACAGCCTTAATTTGATAGTGCAAACCCAACACCTTACTAACTGTACTAACCAGACTGTGCATACCAAAAACACAATTTATCAGATATTTAAGTGAATAAGCTACAGTGTCCAAGGTGCTAAACATAATATATTCTATGGGGTGTCATAAGCAATTCATTGGAATACTTTCCTTCTAAATTTATAAGACATAAGCATTCAATATTTGAGTAAACAAAGAGAAAATGAAGCTATCTATTGGGTTTCACTAAAAAGTCCATTGGAAGACTTGAATATTGTTGTTAAAAGACATAGGCATTCATATTATAGAGACACAAACCACACTAGTAAAATAAAAACATGATAACTTGGGATTCAAACAAATGACAGTCTTAATTTGATAGTGCAAACCCAACACCTTACTAACTGTGCTAACCAGACTGTGCATACCAAAAACACAATTTATCAGATATTTAAGTGAATAAGCTACAGTGTCCAAGGTGCTAAACATAATATATTCTATGGGGTGTCATAAGCAATTCATTGGAATACTTTCCTTCTAAATTTATAAGACATAAGCATTCAATATTTGCGTAAACAAAGAGAAAATAAAGCTATCTATTGGGTTTCACTAAAAAGTCCATTGGAAGACTTGACTATTGTTGTTAAAAGACATAGGCATTCATATTTTAGAGCCACAAACCACACTAGTAAAATAAAAATATGATAACATGGGATTCGAACCAATTACAGTTTTAATTTGATAGTGCAAACCCAACACCTTACTAACTGTGCTAACCAGACTGTACATACCAAACACACAATTTATCAGAGATTTAAGTGAATAAGCTACAGTGTCCAAGGTACTAAACATAATATATTCTATGGGGTGTCATAAGCAAGTCATTAGAATACTTTCCTACTAAATTTATAAGACATAAGCATTCAATATTTGAGTAAACAAAGAGAAAATGAAGCTATCTATTGGGTTTCACTAAAAAGTCCATTGGAAGACTTGAATATTGTTGTTAAAAGTCATAGGCATTCATATTATAGAGACACAAACCACAATAGTAAATTAAAAACATGATAACTTGGGATTCGAACAAATGACAGTCTTAATTTGATAGTGCAAACCCAACACCTTACTAACTGTGCTAACCAGACTGTGCATACCAAATACACAATTTATCAGATATTTAAGTGAATAAGCTACAGTGTCCAAGGTGCTAAACATAATATATTCTATGGGGTGTCATAAGCAATTCATTGGAATACTTTCCTTCTAAATTTATAAGACATAAGCATTCAATATTTGCGTAAACAAAGAGAAAATAAAGCTATCTATTGGGTTTCACTAAAAAGTCCATTGGAAGACTTGACTATTGTTGTTAAAAGACATAGTCATTCATATTATAGAGCCACAAACCACACTAGTAAAATAAAAATATGATAACATGGGATTCGAACCAATTACAGTCTTAATTTGATAGTGCAAACCCAACACCTTACTAACTGTGCTAACCAGACTGTACATATCAGACACACAATTTATCAGAGATTTAAGTGAATAAGCTACAGTGTCCAAGGTACTAAACATAATATATTCTATGGGGTGTCATATGCAAGTCATTAGAATACTTTCCTACTAAATTTACAAGACATAAACATTCAATATTTGAGTAAACAAAGAGAAAATAAAGCTATCTATTGGGTTTCACTAAAAAGTCCATTGGAAGACTTGACTATTGTTGTTAAAAGACATAGGATTTCATATTATAGAGCCACAAACCACAATAGTAAAATAAAAACATGATAACATGGGATTCGAACCAATTACAGTCTTAATTTGATAGTGCAAACCCAACACCTTACTAACTGTGCTAACCAGACTGTGCATACAAGACACACAATTTATCAGAGATTTAAGTGAATAAGCTACAGTGTCCAAGGTACTAAACATAATATATTCTATGGGGTGTCATAAGCAAGTCATTAGAATACTTTCCTACTTAATTTATAAGACATACGCATTCAATAATTGAGTAAACAAAGAGAAAATAAAGCTATCTATTGGGTTTCACTAAAAAGTCCATTGGAAGACTTGACTATTGTTGTTAAAAGATATAGGCATTCATATTATAGAGCCACAAACCACACTAGTAAAATAAAAACATGATAACATGGCATTCGAACCAATGACAGTCTTAATTTTATAGTGCAAACCCAACAGCTTACTAACTGTGCTAACCAGACTGTGCATACCAGACACACAATTTATCAGAGATTTAAGTGAATAAGCTACAGTGTCCAAGGTACTAAACATAATATATTCTATGGGGTGTCATAAGCAAGTCATTAGAATACTTTCCTACTAAATTTATAAGACATAAGCATTCAAAAAATGAGTAAACAAAGAGAAAATAAAGCTATCTATTGGGTTTCACTAAAAAGTCAATTGGAAGACTTGACTATTGTTGTTAAAAGACATAGGCATTCATATTATAGAGCCACAAACCACACTAGTAAAATAAAAACATGATAACATGGGATTCGAACCAATTACAGTCTTAATTTGATAGTGCAAACCCAACACCTTACTAACTGTGCTAACCAGACTGTGCATACGAGACACACAATTTATCAGAGATTTAAGTGAATAAGCTACAGTGTCCAAGGTACTAAACATAATATATTCTATGGGGTGTCATAAGCAAGTCATTAGAATACTTTCCTACTAAATTTATAAGACATAAGCATTCAATATTTGAGTAAACAAAGAGAAAATAAAGCTATCTATTGGGTTTCACTAAAAAGTCCATTGGAAGACTTGACTATTGTTGTTAAAAGACATAGGCATTCATATTATAGAGCCACAAACCACACTAGTAAAATAAAAATATGATAACAAGGGATTCGAACCAATTACAGTCTTAATTTGATAGTGCAAACCCAACACCTTACTAACTGTGCTAACCAGACTGTGCATACCATACACACAATTTATCAGAGATTTAAGTGAATAAGCTACAGTGTCCAAGGTACTAAACATAATATATTCTATGGGGTGTCATAAGCAAGTCATTAGAATACTTTCTACTAAATTTATAAGACATAAGCATTCAATAATTGAGTAAACAAAGAGAAAATAAAGCTATCTATTGGGTTTCACTAAAAAGTCCACTGGAAGACTTGACTATTGTTGTTAAAAGACATAGGCATTCATATTATAGAGCCACAAACCACACTAGTAAAATAAAAACTTGATAACATGGGATTCGAACCAATGACAGTCTTAAATTTATAGTGCAAACCCAACAGCTTACTAACTGTGCTAACCAGACTGTGCATAGCAAACACACAATTTATCAGAGATTTAAGTGAATAAGCTACAGTGTCCAAGGTACTAAACATAATATATTCTATGGGGTGTCATAAGCAAGTCATTAGAATACTTTCTACTAAATTTATAAGACATAAGCATTCAATAATTGAGTAAACAAAGGGAAAATAAAGCTATCTATTTCTGTTTCACTAAAACGTCCATTGGAAGACTTGACTATTGTTGTTAAAAGACATAGGCATTCATATTATAGAGCCACAAACCACACTAGTAAAATAAAAACATGTTAACATGGGATTCGAACCAATGACAGCCTTAATTTGATAGTGCAAACCCAACACCTTACTAACTGTGCTAACCAGACTGTGCATACCAGACGCACAATTTATCAGAGATTTAAGTGAATAAGCTACAGTGTCCAAGGTACTAAACATAATATATTCTATGGGGTGTTATAAGCAAGTCATTAGAATACTTTCCTACTAAATTTATAAGACATACGCATTCAATAATTGAGTAAACAAAGAGAAAATAAAGCTATCTATTGGGTTTCACCAAAAAGTCCATTGGAAGACTTGACTATTGTTGTTAAAAGACATAGGCATTCATATTATAGAGCCACAAACCACACTAGTAAAATAAAAATATGATAACATGGGATTCGAACCAATTACAGTCTTAATTTGATAGTGCAAACCCAACACCTTACTAACTGTGCTAACCAGACTGTACATATCAAACACACAATTTATCAGAGATTTAAGTGAATAAGCTACAGTGTCCAAGGTACTAAACATAATACATTCTATGGGGTGTCATAAGCAAGTCATTAGAATACTTTCCTACTAAATTTACAAGACATAAACATTCAATATTTGAGTAAACAAAGAGAAAATAAAGCTATCTATTGGGTTTCACTAAAAAGTCCATTGGAAGACTTGACTATTGTTGTTAAAAGACATAGGATTTCATATTATAGAGCCACAAACCACAATAGTAAAATAAAAACATGATAACATGGAATTCAAACCAATTACAGTCTTAATTTGATAGTGCAAACCCAACACCTTATTAACTGTGCTAACCAGACTGTGCATACAAGACACACAATTTATCAGATATTTAAGTGAATAAGTTACAGTGTCCAAGGTGCTAAATATAATATATTCTATGGGGTGTCATAAGCAAGTCATTGGAATACTTTCCTACTAAATTTATAAGACATAAGCATTCAATATTTGAGTAAACAAAGAGAAAATAAAGCTATCTATTGGGTTTCACTAAAAAGTCCATTGGAAGACTTGACTATTGTTGTTAAAAGATATAGGCATTCATATTATAGAGCCACAAACCACACTAGTAAAATAAAAACATGATAACATGGCATTCGAACCAATGACAGTCTTAATTTTATAGTGCAAACCCAACAGCTTACTAACTGTGCTAACCAGACTGTGCATAGCAAACACACAATTTATCAGAGATTTAAGTGAATAAGCTACAGTGTCCAAGGTACTAAACATAATATATTCTATGGGGTGTCATAAGCAAGTCATTAGAATACTTTCCTACTAAATTTATAAGACATAAGCATTCAAAAAATGAGTAAACAAAGAGAAAATAAAGCTATCTATTGGGTTTCACTAAAAAGTCAATTGGAAGACTTGACTATTGTTGTTAAAAGACATAGGCATTCATATTATAGAGCCACAAACCACACTAGTAAAATAAAAACATGATAACATGGGACTCGAACCAATGACAGTCTTAATTTGATAGTGCAAACCCAACACCTTACTAACTGTGCTAACCAGACTGTGCATACCAGACACACAATTTATCAGAGATTTAAGTGAATAAGCTACAGTGTCCAAGGTACTAAACATAATATATTATATGGGGTGTCATAAGCAAGTCATTAGAATACTTTCCTACTAAATTTATAAGACATAAGCATTCAATAATTGAGTAAACAAAGGGAAAATAAAGCTATCTATTTCTGTTTCACTAAAACGTCCATTGGAAGACTTGACTATTGTTGTTAAAAGACATAGGCATTCATATTATAGAGCCACAAACCACACTAGTAAAATAAAAACATGTTAACATGGGATTCGAACCAATAACAGCCTTAATTTGATAGTGCAAACCCAACACCTTACTAACTGTACTAACCAGACTGTGCATACCAAAAACACAATTTATCAGATATTTAAGTGAATAAGCTACAGTGTCCAAGGTGCTAAACATAATATATTCTATGGGGTGTCATAAGCAATTCATTGGAATACTTTCCTTCTAAATTTATAAGACATAAGCATTCAATATTTGAGTAAACAAAGAGAAAATGAAGCTATCTATTGGGTTTCACTAAAAAGTCCATTGGAAGACTTGAATATTGTTGTTAAAAGACATAGGCATTCATATTATAGAGACACAAACCACACTAGTAAAATAAAAACATGATAACTTGGGATTCAAACAAATGACAGTCTTAATTTGATAGTGCAAACCCAACACCTTACTAACTGTGCTAACCAGACTGTGCATAGCAAAAACACAATTTATCAGATATTTAAGTGAATAAGCTACAGTGTCCAAGGTACTAAACATAATATATTCTATGGGGTGTCATAAGCAAGTCATTAGAATACTTTCTACTAAATTTATAAGACATAAGAATTCAATAATTGAGTAAACAAAGAGAAAATAAAGCTATCTATTGGGTTTCACTAAAAAGTCCACTGGAAGACTTGACTATTGTTGTTAAAAGACATAGGCATTCATATTATAGAGCCACAAACCACACTAGTAAAATAAAAACTTGATAACATGGGATTCGAACCAATGACAGTCTTAAATTTATAGTGCAAACCCAACAGCTTACTAACTGTGCTAACCAGACTGTGCATAGCAAACACACAATTTATCAGAGATTTAAGTGAATAAGCTACAGTGTCCAAGGTACTAAACATAATATATTCTATGGGGTGTCATAAGCAAGTCATTAGAATACTTTCTACTAAATTTATAAGACATAAGCATTCAATAATTGAGTAAACAAAGGGAAAATAAAGCTATCTATTTCTGTTTCACTAAAACGTCCATTGGAAGACTTGACTATTGTTGTTAAAAGACATAGGCATTCATATTATAGAGCCACAAACCACACTAGTAAAATAAAAACATGTTAACATGGGATTCGAACCAATGACAGCCTTAATTTGATAGTGCAAACCCAACACCTTACTAACTGTGCTAACCAGACTGTGCATACCAGACGCACAATTTATCAGAGATTTAAGTGAATAAGCTACAGTGTCCAAGGTACTAAACATAATATATTCTATGGGGTGTTATAAGCAAGTCATTAGAATACTTTCCTACTAAATTTATAAGACATACGCATTCAATAATTGAGTAAACAAAGAGAAAATAAAGCTATCTATTGGGTTTCACCAAAAAGTCCATTGGAAGACTTGACTATTGTTGTTAAAAGACATAGGCATTCATATTATAGAGCCACAAACCACACTAGTAAAATAAAAATATGATAACATGGGATTCGAACCAATTACAGTCTTAATTTGATAGTGCAAACCCAACACCTTACTAACTGTGCTAACCAGACTGTACATATCAAACACACAATTTATCAGAGATTTAAGTGAATAAGCTACAGTGTCCAAGGTACTAAACATAATACATTCTATGGGGTGTCATAAGCAAGTCATTAGAATACTTTCCTACTAAATTTACAAGACATACGCATTCAATAATTGAGTAAACAAAGAGAAAATAAAGCTATCTATTGGGTTTCACTAAAAAGTCCATTGGAAGACTTGACTATTGTTGTTAAAAGACATAGGATTTCATATTATAGAGCCACAAACCACAATAGTAAAATAAAAACATGATAACATGGAATTCAAACCAATTACAGTCTTAATTTGATAGTGCAAACCCAACACCTTACTAACTGTGCTAACCAGACTGTGCATACAAGACACACAATTTATCAGATATTTAAGTGAATAAGTTACAGTGTCCAAGGTGCTAAATATAATATATTCTATGGGGTGTCATAAGCAAGTCATTGGAATACTTTCCTACTAAATTTATAAGACATAAGCATTCAATATTTGAGTAAACAAAGAGAAAATAAAGCTATCTATTGGGTTTCACTAAAAAGTCCATTGGAAGACTTGACTATTGTTGTTAAAAGATATAGGCATTCATATTATAGAGCCACAAACCACACTAGTAAAATAAAAACATGATAACATGGCATTCGAACCAATGACAGTCTTAATTTTATAGTGCAAACCCAACAGCTTACTAACTGTGCTAACCAGACTGTGCATAGCAAACACACAATTTATCAGAGATTTAAGTGAATAAGCTACAGTGTCCAAGGTACTAAACATAATATATTCTATGGGGTGTCATAAGCAAGTCATTAGAATACTTTCCTACTTAATTTATAAGACATACGCATTCAATAATTGAGTAAACAAAGAGAAAATAAAGCTATCTATTGGGTTTCACTAAAAAGTCCATTGGAAGACTTGACTATTGTTGTTAAAAGATATAGGCATTCATATTATAGAGCCACAAACCACACTAGTAAAATAAAAACATGATAACATGGCATTTGAACCAATGACAGTCTTAATTTTATAGTGCAAACCCAACAGCTTACTAACTGTGCTAACCAGACTGTGCATACCAGACACACAATTTATCAGAGATTTAAGTGAATAAGCTACAGTGTCCAAGGTACTAAACATAATATATTCAATGGGGTGTCATAAGCAAGTCATTAGAATACTTTCCTACTAAATTTATAAGACATAAGCATTCAAAAAATGAGTGAACAAAGAGAAAATAAAGCTATCTATTGGGTTTCACTAAAAAGTCAATTGGAAGACTTGACTATTGTTGTTAAAAGACATAGGCATTCATATTATAGAGCCACAAACCACACTAGTAAAATAAAAACATGATAACATGGGACTCGAACCAATGACAGTCTTAATTTGATAGTGCAAACCCAACACCTTACTAACTGTGCTAAACAGACTGTGCATACCAGACACACAATTTATCAGAGATTTAAGTGAATAAGCTACAGTGTCCAAGGTACTAAACATAATATATTATATGGGGTGTCATAAGCAAGTCATTAGAATACTTTCCTACTAAATTTATAAGACATAAGCATTCAATATTTGAGTAAACAAAGAGAAAATAAAGCTATCTATTGGGTTTCACTAAAAAGTCCATTGGAAGACTTGACTATTGTTGTTAAAAGACATAGGCATTCATATTATAGAGCCACAAACCACACTAGTAAAATAAAAATATGATAACATGTGATTTGAACCAATTACAGTCTTAATTTGATAGTGCAAACCCAACACCTTACTAACTGTGCTAACCAGACTGTACATACCAAACACACAATTTATCAGAGATTTAAGTGAATAAGCTACAGTGTCCAAGGTACTAAACATAATATATTCTATGGGGTGTCATAAGCAAGTCATTAGAATACTTTCCTACTAAATTTATAAGACATAAACATTCAATATTTGAGTAAAGAAAGAGAAAATAAAGCTATCTATTGGGTTTCACGAAAAAGTCCATTGGAAGACTTGACTATTGTTGTTAAAAGACATAGGCATTCATATTATAGAGCCACAAACCACACTAGTAAAATAAAAACATGATAACAAGGAATTCGAACCAATTACAGTCTTAATTTGATAGTGCAAACCCAACACCTTACTAACTGTGCTAACCAGACTGTGCATACGAGACACACAATTTATCAGAGATTTAAGTGAATAAGCTACAGTGTCCAAGGTGCTAAACATAATATATTCTATGGGGTGTCATAAGCAATTCATTGGAATACTTTCCTTCTAAATTTATAAGACATAAGCATTCAATATTTGCGTAAACAAAGAGAAAATAAAGCTATCTATTGGGTTTCACTAAAAAGTCCATTGGAAGACTTGACTATTGTTGTTAAAAGACATAGTCATTCATATTATAGAGCCACAAACCACACTAGTAAAATAAAAACATGATAACATGGCATTTGAACCAATGACAGTCTTAATTTTATAGTGCAAACCCAACACCTTACTAACTGTGCTAACCAGACTGTACATATCAGACACACAATTTATCAGAGATTTAAGTGAATAAGCTACAGTGTCCAAGGTACTAAACATAATATATTCTATGGGGTGTCATAAGCAAGTCATTAGAATACTTTCCTACTAAATTTACAAGACATAAACATTCAATATTTGAGTAAACAAAGAGAAAATAAAGCTATCTATTGGGTTTCACTAAAAAGTCCATTGGAAGACTTGACTATTGTTGTTAAAAGACATAGGATTTCATATTATAGAGCCACAAACCACAATAGTAAAATAAAAACATGATAACATGGGATTCGAACCAATTACAGTCTTAATTTGATAGTGCAAACCCAACACCTTACTAACTGTGCTAACCAGACTGTGCATACAAGACACACAATTTATCAGAGATTTAAGTGAATAAGCTACAGTGTCCAAGGTACTAAACATAATATATTCTATGGGGTGTCATAAGCAAGTCATTAGAATACTTTCCTACTTAATTTATAAGACATACGCATTCAATAATTGAGTAAACAAAGAGAAAATAAAGCTATCTATTGGGTTTCACTAAAAAGTCCATTGGAAGACTTGACTATTGTTGTTAAAAGATATAGGCATTCATATTATAGAGCCACAAACCACACTAGTAAAATAAAAACATGATAACATGGCATTCGAACCAATGACAGTCTTACATTTATAGTGCAAACCCAACAGCTTACTAACTGTGCTAACCAGACTGTGCATAGCAAACACACAATTTATCAGAGATTTAAGTGAATAAGCTACAGTGTCCAAGGTACTAAACATAATATATTCTATGGGGTGTCATAAGCAAGTCATTAGTATACTTTCCTACTTAATTTATAAGACATACGCATTCAATAATTGAGAAACAAAGAGAAAATAAAGCTATCTATTGGGTTTCACTAAAAAGTCCTTTGGAAGACTTGACTATTGTTGTTAAAAGACATAAGCATTCATATTATAGAGCCACAAACCACACTAGTAAAATAAAAACATGATAACATGGGATTCGAACCAATGACAGTCTTAATATGATAGTGCAAACCCAACACCTTACTAACTGTGCTAACCAGACTGTGCATACCAGACACACAATTTATCAGAGATTTAAGTTAATAAGCTACAGTGTCCAAGGTACTAAACATAATATATTCTATGGGGTGTCATAAGCAAGTCATTAGAATACTTTCCTACTAAATTTATAAGACATAAACATTCAATATTTGAGTAAACAACGAGAAAATAAAGCTATCTATTGGGTTTCACTAAGAAGTCCATTGGAAGACTTGACTATTGTTGTTAAAAGACATAGGCATTCATATTATAGAGCCACAAACCACACTAGTAAAATAAAAACATGATAATAAGGGATTTGAACCAATTACAGTCTTAATTTAATAGTGCAAACCCAACACCTTACTAACTGTGCTAACCAGACTGTGCATACCATACACACTATTTATCAGAGATTTAAGTGAATAAGCTACAGTGTCCAAGGTACTAAACATAATATATTCTATGGGGTGTCATAAGCAAGTCATTAGAATACTTTCTACTAAATTTATAAGACATAAGCATTCAATAATTGAGTAAACAAAGGGAAAATAAAGCTATCTATTTCTGTTTCACTAAAACGTCCATTGGAAGACTTGACTATTGTTGTTAAAAGACATAGGCATTCATATTATAGAGCCACAAACCACACTAGTAAAATAAAAACATGTTAACATGGGATTCGAACCAATGACAGCCTTAATTTGATAGTGCAAACCCAACACCTTACTAACTGTGCTAACCAGACTGTGCATACAAGACACACAATTTATCAGATATTTAAGTGAATAAGCTACAGTGTCCAAGGTACTAAACATAATATATTCTATGGGGTGTCATAAGCAAGTCATTAGAATACTTTCCTACTAAATTTATAAGACATAAACATTCAATATTTGAGTAAAGAAAGAGAAAATAAAGCTATCTATTGGGTTTCACGAAAAAGTCCATTGGAAGACTTGACTATTGTTGTTAAAAGACATAGGCATTCATATTATAGAGCCACAAACCACACTAGTAAAATAAAAACATGATAACAAGGAATTCGAACCAATTACAGTCTTAATTTGATAGTGCAAACCCAACACCTTACTAACTGTGCTAACCAGACTGTGCATACGAGACACACAATTTATCAGAGATTTAAGTGAATAAGCTACAGTGTCCAAGGTGCTAAACATAATATATTCTATGGGGTGTCATAAGCAATTCATTGGAATACTTTCCTTCTAAATTTATAAGACATAAGCATTCAATATTTGCGTAAACAAAGAGAAAATAAAGCTATCTATTGGGTTTCACTAAAAAGTCCATTGGAAGACTTGACTATTGTTGTTAAAAGACATAGTCATTCATATTATAGAGCCACAAACCACACTAGTAAAATAAAAATATGATAACATGGGATTCGAACCAATTACAGTCTTAATTTGATAGTGCAAACCCAACACCTTACTAACTGTGCTAAACAGACTGTGCATACCAGACACACAATTTATCAGAGATTTAAGTGAATAAGCTACAGTGTCCAAGGTACTAAACATAATATATTATATGGGGTGTCATAAGCAAGTCATTAGAATACTTTCCTACTAAATTTATAAGACATAAGCATTCAATATTTGAGTAAACAAAGAGAAAATAAAGCTATCTATTGGGTTTCACTAAAAAGTCCATTGGAAGACTTGACTATTGTTGTTAAAAGACATAGGCATACATATTATAGAGCCACAAACCACACTAGTAAAATAAAAATATGATAACATGTGATTTGAACCAATTACAGTCTTAATTTGATAGTGCAAACCCAACACCTTACTAACTGTGCTAACCAGACTGTACATACCAAACACACAATTTATCAGAGATTTAAGTGAATAAGCTACAGTGTCCAAGGTACTAAACATAATATATTCTATGGGGTGTCATAAGCAAGTCATTAGAATACTTTCCTACTAAATTTATAAGACATAAACATTCAATATTTGAGTAAAGAAAGAGAAAATAAAGCTATCTATTGGGTTTCACGAAAAAGTCCATTGGAAGACTTGACTATTGTTGTTAAAAGACATAGGCATTCATATTATAGAGCCACAAACCACACTAGTAAAATAAAAACATGATAACAAGGAATTCGAACCAATTACAGTCTTAATTTGATAGTGCAAACCCAACACCTTACTAACTGTGCTAACCAGACTGTGCATACGAGACACACAATTTATCAGAGATTTAAGTGAATAAGCTACAGTGTCCAAGGTGCTAAACATAATATATTCTATGGGGTGTCATAAGCAATTCATTGGAATACTTTCCTTCTAAATTTATAAGACATAAGCATTCAATATTTGCGTAAACAAAGAGAAAATAAAGCTATCTATTGGGTTTCACTAAAAAGTCCATTGGAAGACTTGACTATTGTTGTTAAAAGACATAGTCATTCATATTATAGAGCCACAAACCACACTAGTAAAATAAAAATATGATAACATGGGATTCGAACCAATTACAGTCTTAATTTGATAGTGCAAACCCAACACCTTACTAACTGTGCTAACCAGACTGTACATATCAGACACACAATTTATCAGAGATTTAAGTGAATAAGCTACAGTGTCCAAGGTACTAAACATAATATATTCTATGGGGTGTCATAAGCAAGTCATTAGAATACTTTCCTACTAAATTTACAAGACATAAACATTCAATATTTGAGTAAACAAAGAGAAAATAAAGCTATCTATTGGGTTTCACTAAAAAGTCCATTGGAAGACTTGACTATTGTTGTTAAAAGACATAGGATTTCATATTATAGAGCCACAAACCACAATAGTAAAATAAAAACATGATAACATGGGATTCGAACCAATTACAGTCTTAATTTGATAGTGCAAACCCAACACCTTACTAACTGTGCTAACCAGACTGTGCATACAAGACACACAATTTATCAGAGATTTAAGTGAATAAGCTACAGTGTCCAAGGTACTAAACATAATATATTCTATGGGGTGTCATAAGCAAGTCATTAGAATACTTTCCTACTTAATTTATAAGACATACGCATTCAATAATTGAGTAAACAAAGAGAAAATAAAGCTATCTATTGGGTTTCACTAAAAAGTCCATTGGAAGACTTGACTATTGTTGTTAAAAGATATAGGCATTCATATTATAGAGCCACAAACCACACTAGTAAAATAAAAACATGATAACATGGCATTCGAACCAATGACAGTCTTAAATTTATAGTGCAAACCCAACAGCTTACTAACTGTGCTAACCAGACTGTGCATAGCAAACACACAATTTATCAGAGATTTAAGTGAATAAGCTACAGTGTCCAAGGTACTAAACATAATATATTCTATGGGGTGTCATAAGCAAGTCATTAGTATACTTTCCTACTTAATTTATAAGACATACGCATTCAATAATTGAGAAACAAAGAGAAAATAAAGCTATCTATTGGGTTTCACTAAAAAGTCCTTTGGAAGACTTGACTATTGTTGTTAAAAGACATAAGCATTCATATTATAGAGCCACAAACCACACTAGTAAAATAAAAACATGATAACATGGGATTCGAACCAATGACAGTCTTAATATGATAGTGCAAACCCAACACCTTACTAACTGTGCTAACCAGACTGTGCATACCAGACACACAATTTATCAGAGATTTAAGTTAATAAGCTACAGTGTCCAAGGTACTAAACATAATATATTCTATGGGGTGTCATAAGCAAGTCATTAGAATACTTTCCTACTAAATTTATAAGACATAAACATTCAATATTTGAGTAAACAACGAGAAAATAAAGCTATCTATTGGGTTTCACTAAGAAGTCCATTGGAAGACTTGACTATTGTTGTTAAAAGACATAGGCATTCATATTATAGAGCCACAAACCACACTAGTAAAATAAAAACATGATAATAAGGGATTTGAACCAATTACAGTCTTAATTTAATAGTGCAAACCCAACACCTTACTAACTGTGCTAACCAGACTGTGCATACCATACACACTATTTATCAGAGATTTAAGTGAATAAGCTACAGTGTCCAAGGTACTAAACATAATATATTCTATGGGGTGTCATAAGCAAGTCATTAGAATACTTTCTACTAAATTTATAAGACATAAGCATTCAATAATTGAGTAAACAAAGGGAAAATAAAGCTATCTATTTCTGTTTCACTAAAACGTCCATTGGAAGACTTGACTATTGTTGTTAAAAGACATAGGCATTCATATTATAGAGCCACAAACCACACTAGTAAAATAAAAACATGTTAACATGGGATTCGAACCAATGACAGCCTTAATTTGATAGTGCAAACCCAACACCTTACTAACTGTGCTAACCAGACTGTGCATACAAGACACACAATTTATCAGATATTTAAGTGAATAAGTTACAGTGTCCAAGGTGCTAAATATAATATATTCTATGGGGTGTCATAAGCAAGTCATTAGAATACTTTCCTACTAAATTTACAAGACATAAACATTCAATATTTGAGTAAACAAAGAGAAAATAAAGCTATCTATTGGGTTTCACTAAAAAGTCCATTGGAAGACTTGACTATTGTTGTTAAAAGACATAGGCATTCATATTATAGAGCCACAAACCACACTAGTAAAATAAAAACATGATAACAAGGGATTTGAACCAATTACAGTCTTAATTTAATAGTGCAAACCCAACACCTTACTAACTGTGCTAACCAGACTGTGCATACAAGACACACAATTTATCAGATATTTAAGTGAATAAGTTACAGTGTCCAAGGTGCTAAATATAATATATTCTATGGGGTGTCATAAGCAAGTCATTGGAATACTTTCCTACTAAATTTATAAGACATAAGCATTCAATATTTGAGTAAACAAAGAGAAAATAAAGCTATCTATTGGGTTTCACTAAAAAGTCCATTGGAAGACTTGACTATTGTTGTTAAAAGATATAGGCATTCATATTATAGAGCCACAAACCACACTAGTAAAATAAAAACATGATAACATGGCATTCGAACCAATGACAGTCTTAATTTTATAGTGCAAACCCAACAGCTTACTAACTGTGCTAACCAGACTGTGCATAGCAAACACACAATTTATCAGAGATTTAAGTGAATAAGCTACAGTGTCCAAGGTACTAAACATAATATATTCTATGGGGTGTCATAAGCAAGTCATTAGAATACTTTCCTACTTAATTTATAAGACATACGCATTCAATAATTGAGTAAACAAAGAGAAAATAAAGCTATCTATTGGATTTCACTAAAAAGTCCATTGGAAGACTTGACTATTGTTGTTAAAAGATATAGGCATTCATATTATAGAGCCACAAACCACACTAGTAAAATAAAAACATGATAACATGGCATTTGAACCAATGACAGTCTTAATTTTATAGTGCAAACCCAACAGCTTACTAACTGTGCTAACCAGACTGTGCATACCAGACACACAATTTATCAGAGATTTAAGTGAATAAGCTACAGTGTCCAAGGTACTAAACATAATATATTCAATGGGGTGTCATAAGCAAGTCATTAGAATACTTTCCTACTAAATTTATAAGACATAAGCATTCAAAAAATGAGTAAACAAAGAGAAAATAAAGCTATCTATTGGGTTTCACTAAAAAGTCAATTGGAAGACTTGACTATTGTTGTTAAAAGACATAGGCATTCATATTATAGAGCCACAAACCACACTAGTAAAATAAAAACATGATAACAAGGGATTCGAACCAATTACAGTCTTAATTTGATAGTGCAAACCCAACACCTTACTAACTGTGCTAACCAGACTGTGCATACCATACACACAATTTATCAGAGATTTAAGTGAATAAGCTACAGTGTCCAAGGTACTAAACATAATATATTCTATGGGGTGTCATAAGCAAGTCATTAGAATACTTTCTACTAAATTTATAAGACATAAGCATTCAATAATTGAGTAAACAAAGAGAAAATAAAGCTATCTATTGGGTTTCACTAAAAAGTCCACTGGAAGACTTGACTATTGTTGTTAAAAGACATAGGCATTCATATTATAGAGCCACAAACCACACTAGTAAAATAAAAACTTGATAACATGGGATTCGAACCAATGACAGTCTTAAATTTATAGTGCAAACCCAACAGCTTACTAACTGTGCTAACCAGACTGTGCATAGCAAACACACAATTTATCAGAGATTTAAGTGAATAAGCTACAGTGTCCAAGGTACTAAACATAATATATTCTATGGGGTGTCATAAGCAAGTCATTAGTATACTTTCCTACTTAATTTATAAGACATACGCATTCAATAATTGAGAAACAAAGAGAAAATAAAGCTATCTATTGGGTTTCACTAAAAAGTCCATTGGAAGACTTGACTATTGTTGTTAAAAGACATAAGCATTCATATTATAGAGCCACAAACCACACTAGTAAAATAAAAACATGATAACATGGGATTCGAACCAATGACAGTCTTAATATGATAGTGCAAACCCAACACCTTACTAACTGTGCTAACCAGACTGTGCATACCAGACACACAATTTATCAGAGATTTAAGTTAATAAGCTACAGTGTCCAAGGTACTAAACATAATATATTCTATGGGGTGTCATAAGCAAGTCATTAGAATACTTTCCTACTAAATTTATAAGACATAAACATTCAATATTTGAGTAAACAACGAGAAAATAAAGCTATCTATTGGGTTTCACTAAGAAGTCCATTGGAAGACTTGACTATTGTTGTTAAAAGACATAGGCATTCATATTATAGAGCCACAAACCACACTAGTAAAATAAAAACATGATAATAAGGGATTTGAACCAATTACAGTCTTAATTTAATAGTGCAAACCCAACACCTTACTAACTGTGCTAACCAGACTGTGCATACCATACACACTATTTATCAGAGATTTAAGTGAATAAGCTACAGTGTCCAAGGTACTAAACATAATATATTCTATGGGGTGTCATAAGCAAGTCATTAGAATACTTTCTACTAAATTTATAAGACATAAGCATTCAATAATTGAGTAAACAAAGGGAAAATAAAGCTATCTATTTCTGTTTCACTAAAACGTCCATTGGAAGACTTGACTATTGTTGTTAAAAGACATAGGCATTCATATTATAGAGCCACAAACCACACTAGTAAAATAAAAACATGTTAACATGGGATTCGAACCAATGACAGCCTTAATTTGATAGTGCAAACCCAACACCTTACTAACTGTGCTAACCAGACTGTGCATACAAGACACACAATTTATCAGATATTTAAGTGAATAAGTTACAGTGTCCAAGGTGCTAAATATAATATATTCTATGGGGTGTCATAAGCAAGTCATTAGAATACTTTCCTACTAAATTTACAAGACATAAACATTCAATATTTGAGTAAACAAAGAGAAAATAAAGCTATCTATTGGGTTTCACTAAAAAGTCCATTGGAAGACTTGACTATTGTTGTTAAAAGACATAGGCATTCATATTATAGAGCCACAAACCACACTAGTAAAATAAAAACATGATAACAAGGGATTTGAACCAATTACAGTCTTAATTTAATAGTGCAAACCCAACACCTTACTAACTGTGCTAACCAGACTGTACATATCAGACACACAATTTATCAGAGATTTAAGTGAATAAGCTACAGTGTCCAAGGTACTAAACATAATACATTCTATGGGGTGTCATAAGCAAGTCATTAGAATACTTTCCTACTAAATTTACAAGACATAAACATTCAATATTTGAGTAAACAAAGAGAAAATAAAGCTATCTATTGGGTTTCACTAAAAAGTCCATTGGAAGACTTGACTATTGTTGTTAAAAGACATAGGATTTCATATTATAGAGCCACAAACCACAATAGTAAAATAAAAACATGATAACATGGAATTCAAACCAATTACAGTCTTAATTTGATAGTGCAAACCCAACACCTTACTAACTGTGCTAACCAGACTGTGCATACAAGACACACAATTTATCAGATATTTAAGTGAATAAGTTACAGTGTCCAAGGTGCTAAATATAATATATTCTATGGGGTGTCATAAGCAAGTCATTGGAATACTTTCCTACTAAATTTATAAGACATAAGCATTCAATATTTGAGTAAACAAAGAGAAAATAAAGCTATCTATTGGGTTTCACTAAAAAGTCCATTGGAAGACTTGACTATTGTTGTTAAAAGATATAGGCATTCATATTATAGAGCCACAAACCACACTAGTAAAATAAAAACATGATAACATGGCATTCGAACCAATGACAGTCTTAATTTTATAGTGCAAACCCAACAGCTTACTAACTGTGCTAACCAGACTGTGCATAGCAAACACACAATTTATCAGAGATTTAAGTGAATAAGCTACAGTGTCCAAGGTACTAAACATAATATATTCTATGGGGTGTCATAAGCAAGTCATTAGAATACTTTCCTACTTAATTTATAAGACATACGCATTCAATAATTGAGTAAACAAAGAGAAAATAAAGCTATCTATTGGGTTTCACTAAAAAGTCCATTGGAAGACTTGACTATTGTTGTTAAAAGATATAGGCATTCATATTATAGAGCCACAAACCACACTAGTAAAATAAAAACATGATAACATGGCATTTGAACCAATGACAGTCTTAATTTTATAGTGCAAACCCAACAGCTTACTAACTGTGCTAACCAGACTGTGCATACCAGACACACAATTTATCAGAGATTTAAGTGAATAAGCTACAGTGTCCAAGGTACTAAACATAATATATTCAATGGGGTGTCATAAGCAAGTCATTAGAATACTTTCCTACTAAATTTATAAGACATAAGCATTCAAAAAATGAGTAAACAAAGAGAAAATAAAGCTATCTATTGGGTTTCACTAAAAAGTCAATTGGAAGACTTGACTATTGTTGTTAAAAGACATAGGCATTCATATTATAGAGCCACAAACCACACTAGTAAAATAAAAACATGATAACATGGGACTCGAACCAATGACAGTCTTAATTTGATAGTGCAAACCCAACACCTTACTAACTGTGCTAACCAGACTGTGCATACCAGACACACAATTTATCAGAGATTTAAGTGAATAAGCTACAGTGTCCAAGGTACTAAACATAATATATTATATGGGGTGTCATAAGCAAGTCATTAGAATACTTTCCTACTAAATTTATAAGACATAAGCATTCAATAATTGAGTAAACAAAGGGAAAATAAAGCTATCTATTTCTGTTTCACTAAAACGTCCATTGGAAGACTTGACTATTGTTGTTAAAAGACATAGGTATTCATATTATAGAGACACAAACCACACTAGTAAAATAAAAACATGATAACTTGGGATTCGAACAAATGACAGTCTTAATTTGATAGTGCAAACCCAACACCTTACTAACTGTGCTAACCAGACTGTGCATACCAAAAACACAATTTATCAGATATTTAAGTGAATAAGCTACAGTGTCCAAGGTGCTAAACATAATATATTCTATGGGGTGTCATAAGCAATTCATTGGAATACTTTCCTTCTAAATTTATAAGACATAAGCATTCAATATTTGCGTAAACAAAGAGAAAATAAAGCTATCTATTGGGTTTCACTAAAAAGTCCATTGGAAGACTTGACTATTGTTGTTAAAAGACATAGGCATTCATATTTTAGAGCCACAAACCACACTAGTAAAATAAAAATATGATAACATGGGATTCGAACCAATTACAGTCTTAATTTGATAGTGCAAACCCAACACCTTACTAACTGTGCTAACCAGACTGTGCATACCAGACACACAATTTATCAGAGATTTAAGTGAATAAGCTACAGTGTCCAAGGTACTAAACATAATATATTCTATGGGGTGTCATAAGCAAGTCATTAGAATACTTTCCTACTAAATTTATAAGACATAAACATTCAATATTTGAGTAAACAAAGAGAAAATAAAGCTATCTATTGGGTTTCACTAAAAAGTCCATTGGAAGACTTGACTATTGTTGTTAAAAGACATAGGATTTAATAATATAGAGCCACAAACCACACTAGTAAAATAAAAACATGACAACATGGGATTCGAACAAATGACAGTCTTAATTTGATAGTGCAAACCCAACACCTTACTAACTGTGCTAAACAGACTGTGCATACCAGACACACAATTTATCAGAGATTTAAGTGAATAAGCTACAGTGTCCAAGGTACTAAACATAATATATTCTATGGGGTGTCATAAGCAAGTCATTAGAATACTTTCCTACTAAATTTATAAGACATACGCATTCAATAATTGAGTAAACAAAGAGAAAATAAAGCTATCTATTGGGTTTCACCAAAAAGTCCATTGGAAGACTTGACTATTGTTGTTAAAAGACATAGGCATTCATATTATAGAGCCACAAACCACACCAGTAAAATAAAAACATGATAACATGGGATTCAAACCAATTGCAGTCTTAATTTGATAGTGCCAACCCAACACCTTACTAACTGTGCTAACCAGACTGTGCATACCAGACACACAATTTATCAGAGATTTAAGTGAATAAGCTACAGTGTCCAAGGTACTAAACATAATATATTCTATGGGGTGTCATAAGCAAGTCATTAGAATACTTTCCTACTAAATTTATAAGACATAAGCATTCAATATTTGAGTAAACAAAGAGAAAATAAAGCTATCTATTGGGTTTCACTAAAAAGTCCATTGGAAGACTTGACTATTTTTGTTAAAAGACATAGGCATTCATATTATAGAGCCACAAGCCACACTAGTAAAATAAAAATATGATAACATGTGATTTGAACCAATTACAGTCTTAATTTGATAGTGCAAACCCAACACCTTACTAACTGTGCTAACCAGACTGTACATACCAAACACACAATTTATCAGAGATTTAAGTGAATAAGCTACAGTGTCCAAGGTACTAAACATAATATATTCTATGGGGTGTCATAAGCAAGTCATTAGAATACTTTCCTACTAAATTTATAAGACATAAGCATTCAATATTTGAGTAAACAAAGAGAAAATAAAGCTATCTATTGGGTTTCACTAAAAAGTCCATTGGAAGACTTGACTATTGTTGTTAAAAGACATAGGCATTCATATTATAGAGCCACAAACCACACTAGTAAAATAAAAATACGATAACATGTGATTTGAACCAATTACAGTCTTAATTTGATAGTGCAAACCCAACACCTTACTAACTGTGCTAACCAGACTGTACATACCAGACACACAATTTATCAGAGATTTAAGTGAATAAGCTACAGTGTCCAAGGTACTAAACATAATATATTCTATGGGGTGTCATAAGCAAGTCATTAGAATACTTTCTACTAAATTTATAAGACATAAGCATTCAATAATTGAGTAAACAAAGAGAAAATAAAGCTATCTATTGGGTTTCACTAAAAAGTCCACTGGAAGACTTGACTATTGTTGTTAAAAGACATAGGCATTCATATTATAGAGCCACAAACCACACTAGTAAAATATAAACTTGATAACATGGGATTCGAACCAATGACAGTCTTAAATTTATAGTGCAAACCCAACAGCTTACTAACTGTGCTAACCAGACTGTGCATAGCAAACACACAATTTATCAGAGATTTAAGTGAATAAGCTACAGTGTCCAAGGTACTAAACATAATATATTCTATGGGGTGTCATAAGCAAGTCATTAGTATACTTTCCTACTTAATTTATAAGACATACGCATTCAATAATTGAGTAAACAAAGAGAAAATAAAGCTATCTATTGGGTTTCACTAAAAAGTCCATTGGAAGACTTGACTATTGTTGTTAAAAGACATAGGCATTCATATTATAGAGCCACAAACCACACTAGTAAAATAAAAACATGATAACATGGGATTCGAACCAATGACAGTCTTAATATGATAGTGAAAACCCAACACCTTACTAACTGTGCTAACCAGACTGTGCATACCAGACACACAATTTATCAGAGATTTAAGTGAATAAGCTACAGTGTCCAAGGTACTAAACATAATATATTCTATGGGGTGTCATAAGCAAGTCATTAGAATACTTTCCTACTAAATTTATAAGACATAAACATTCAATATTTGAGTAAACAAAGAGAAAATAAAGCTATCTATTGGGTTTCACTAAAAAGTCCATTGGAAGACTTGACTATTGTTGTTAAAAGACATAGGCATTCATATTATAGAGCCACAAACCACACTAGTAAAATAAAAACATGATAACAAGGGTTTCGAACCAATTACAGTCTTAATTTGATAGTGCAAACCCAACACCTTACTAACTGTGCTAACCAGACTGTGCATACCAGACACTCAATTTATCAGAGATTTAAGTGAAGAAGCTACAGTGTCCAAGGTACTAAACATAATATATTCTATGGGGTGTCATAAGCAAGTCATTAGAATACTTTCTACTAAATTTATAAGACATAAGCATTCAATAATTGAGTAAACAAAGGGAAAATAAAGCTATCTATTTCTGTTTCACTAAAACGTCCATTGGAAGACTTGACTATTGTTGTTAAAAGACATAGGCATACATATTATAGAGCCACAAACCACACTAGTAAAATAAAAACATGTTAACATGGGATTCAAACCAATGACAGCCTTAATTTGATAGTGCAAACCCAACACCTTACTAACTGTGCTAACCAGACTGTACATACCAGACACACAATTTATCAGAGATTTAAGTGAATAAGCTACAGTGTCCAAAGTACTAAACATAATATATTCTATGGGGTGTCATAAGCAAATCATTAGAATACTTTCCTACTAAATTTATAAGACATACGCATTCAATAATTGAGTAAACAAAGAGAAAATAAAGCTATCTATTGGGTTTCACCAAAAAGTCCATTGGAAGACTTGACTATTGTTGTTAAAAGACATAGGCATTCATATTATAGAGCCACAAACCACACCAGTAAAATAAAAACATGATAACATGGGATTCAAACCAATTGCAGTCTTAATTTGATAGTGCCAACCCAACACCTTACTAACTGTGCTAATCAGACTGTGCATACCAGACACTCAATTTATCAGAGATTTAAGTGAAGAAGCTACAGTGTCCAAGGTACTAAACATAATATATTCTATGGGGTGTCATAAGCAAGTCATTAGAATACTTTCTACTAAATTTATAAGACATAAGCATTCAATAATTGAGTAAACAAAGAGAAAATAAAGCTATCTATTTCTGTTTCACTAAAACGTCCATTGGAAGACTTGACTATTGTTGTTAAAAGACATAGGCATTCATATTATAGAGCCACAAACCACACTAGTAAAATAAAAACATGTTAACATGGGATTCAAACCAATGACAACCTTAATTTGATAGTGCAAACCCAACACCTTACTAACTGTGCTAACCAGACTGTACATACCAGACATACAATTTATCAGAGATTTAAGTGAATAAGCTACAGTGTCCAAGGTACTAAACATAATATATTCTATGGGTTGTTATAAGCAAGTCATTAGAATACTTTCCTACTAAATTTATAAGACATAAGCATTCAATATTTGAGTAAACAAAGAGAAAATGAAGCTATCTATTGGGTTTCACTAAAAAGTCCATTGGAAGACTTGAATATTGTTGTTAAAAGACATAGGCATTCATATTATAGAGACACAAACCACACTAGTAAAATAAAAACATGATAACTTGGGATTCGAACAAATGACAGTCTTAATTGGATAGTGCAAACCCAACACCTTACTAACTGTGCTAACCAGACTGTGCATACCAAATACACAATTTATCAGATATTTAAGTGAATAAGCTACAGTGTCCAAGGTGCTAAACATAATATATTCTATGGGGTGTCATAAGCAAGTCATTAGAATACTTTCCTACTAAATTTATAAGACATACGCATTCAATAATTGAGTAAACAAAGAGAAAATAAAGCTATCTATTGGGTTTCACCAAAAAGTCCATTGGAAGACTTGACTATTGTTGTTAAAAGACATAGGCATTCATATTATAGAGCCACAAACCACACAAGTAAAATAAAAACATGATAACATGGGATTCAAACCAATTGCAGTCTTAATTTGATAGTGCTAACCCAACACCTTACTAACTGTGCTAACCAGACTGTGCATACCAGGCACACAATTTATCAGAGATTTAAGTGAATAAGCTACAGTGTCCAAGGTACTAAACATAATATATTCTATGGGGTGTCATAAGCAAGTCATTAGAATACTTTCCTACTAAATTTATAAGACATAAACATTCAATATTTGAGTAAAGAAAGAGAAAATAAAGCTATCTATTGGGTTTCACTAAAAAGTCCATTGGAAGACTTGACTATTGTTGTTAAAAGACATAGGCATTCATATTATAGAGCCACAAACCACACTAGTAAAATAAAAACATGATAACAAGGGATTCAAACCAATTACAGTCTTAATTTGATAGTGCAAACCCAACACCTTACTAACTGTGCTAACCAGACTGTGCGTACGAGACACACAATTTATCAGAGATTTAAGTGAATAAGCTACAGTGTCCAAGGTACTAAACATAATATATTCTATGGGGTGTCATAAGCAAGTCATTAGAATACTTTCCTACTAAATTTATAAGACATAAGCATTCAATATTTGAGTAAACAAAGAGAAAATAAAGCTATCTATTGGGTTTCACTAAAAAGTCCATTGGAAGACTTGACTATTGTTGTTAAAAGACATAGGCATTCATATTATAGAGCCACAAACCACACTAGTAAAATAAAAATATGATAACATGTGAGTTGAACCAATTACAGTCTTAATTTGATAGTGCAAACCCAACACCTTACTAACTGTACTAACCAGACTGTACATACCAGACACACAATTTATCAGAGATTTAAGTGAATAAGCTACAGTGTCCAAGGTACTAAACATAATATATTCTATGGGGTGTCATAAGCAAGTCATTAGAATACTTTCCTACTAAATTTATAAGACATAAACATTCAATATTTGAGTAAACAAAGAGAAAATAAAGCTATGTATTGGGTTTCACTAAAAAGTCCATTGGAAGACTTGACTATTGTTGTTAAAAGACATAGGCATTCATATTATAGAGCCACAAACCACACTAGTAAAATAAAAACATGATAACAAGGGATTCGAACCAATTACAGTCTTAATTTGATAGTGCAAACCCAACACCTTACTAACTGTGCTAACCAGACTGTGCATACCAGACACACAATTTATCAGAGATTTAAGTGAATAAGCTACAGTGTCCAAGGTACTAAACATAATATATTCTATGGGGTGTCATAAGCAAGTCATTAGAATACTTTCTACTAAATTTATAAGACATAAGCATTCAATAATTGAGTAAACAAAGAGAAAATAAAGCTATCTATTGGGTTTCACTAAAAAGTCCACTGGAAGACTTGACTATTGTTGTTAAAAGACATAGGCATTCATATTATAGAGCCACAAACCACACTAGTAAAATAAAAACTTGATAACATGGGATTCGAACCAATGACAGTCTTAAATTTATAGTGCAAACCCAACAGCTTATTAACTGTGCTAACCAGACTGTGCATACCAGACACTCAATTTATCAGAGATTTAAGTGAAAAAGCTACAGTGTCCAAGGTACTAAACATAATATATTCTTTGGGGTGTCATAAGGAAGTCATTAGAATACTTTCTACTAAATTTATAAGACATAAGCATTCAATAATTGAGTAAACAAAGAGAAAATAAAGCTATCTATTTCTGTTTCACTAAAACGTCCATTGGAAGACTTGACTATTGTTGTTAAAAGACATAGGCATTCATATTATAGAGCCACAAACCACACTAGTAAAATAAAAACATATTAACATGGGATTCAAACCAATGACAGCCTTAATTTGATAGTGCAAACCCAACACCTTACTAACTGTGCTAACCAGACTGTACATACCAGACACACAATTTATGAGAGATTTAAGTGAATAAGCTACAGTGTCCAAGGTACTAAACATAATATATTCTATGGGGTGTTATAAGCAAGTCATTAGAATACTTTCCTACTAAATTTATAAGACATAAGCATTCAATATTTGAGTAAACAAAGAGAAAATGAAGCTATCTATTGGGTTTCACTAAAAAGTCCATTGGAAGACTTGAATATTGTTGTTAAAAGACATAGGCATTCATATTATAGAGACACAAACCACACTAGTAAAATAAAAACATGATAACTTGGGATTCGAACAAATGACAGTCTTAATTTGATAGTGCTAACCCAACACCTTACTAACTGTGCTAACCAGACTGTGCATACCAGGCACACAATTTATCAGAGATTTAAGTGAATAAGCTACAGTGTCCAAGGTACTAAACATAATATATTCTATGGGGTGTCATAAGCAAGTCATTAGAATACTTTCCTACTAAATTTATAAGACATCAACATTCAATATTTGAGTAGAGAAAGAGAAAATAAAGCTATCTATTGGGTTTCACTAAAAAGTCCACTGGAAGACTTGACTATTGTTGTTAAAAGACATAGGCATTCATATTATAGAGCCACAAACCACACTAGTAAAATAAAAACATGATAACAAGGGATTCGAACCAATTACAGTCTTAATTTGATAGTGCAAACCCAACACCTTACTAACTGTGCTAACCAGACTGTGCATACAAGACACACAATTTATCAGAGATTTAAGTGAATAAGCTACAGTGTCCAAGGTACTAAACATAATATATTCTATGGGGTGTCATAAGCAAGTCATTAGAATACTTTCCTACTAAATTTATAAGACATAAGCATTCAATATTTGAGTAAACAAAGAGAAAATAAAGCTATCTATTGGGTTTCACTAAAAAGTCCATTGGAAGACTTGACTATTGTTGTTAAAAGACATAGACATTCATATTATAGAGCCACAAACCACACTAGTAAAATAAAAATATGATAACGTGATTTGAACCAATTACAGTCTTAATTTGATAGTGCAAACCCAACACCTTACTAACTGTACTAACCAGACTGTACATACCAGACACACAATTTATCAGAGATTTAAGTGAATAAGCTACAGTGTCCAAGGTACTAAACATAATATATTCTATGGGGTGTCATAAGCAAGTCATTAGAATACTTTCCTACTAAATTTATAAGACATAAACATTCAATATTTGAGTAAACAAAGAGAAAATAAAGCTATCTATTGGGTTTCACTAAAAAGTCCATTGGAAGACTTGACTATTGTTGTTAAAAGACATAGGCATTCATATTATAGAGCCACAAACCACACTAGTAAAATAAAAACATGATAACAAGGGATTCGAACCAATTACAGTCTTAATTTGATAGTGCAAACCCAACACCTTACTAACTGTGCTAACCAGACTGTGCATACCCGACACACAATTTATCAGAGATTTAAGTGAATAAGCTACAGTGTCCAAGCTACTAAACATAATATATTCTATGGGGTGTCATAAGCAAGTCATTAGAATACTTTCTACTAAATTTATAAGACATAAGCATTCAATAATTGAGTAAACAAAGAGAAAATAAAGCTATCTATTGGGTTTCACCAAAAAGTCCATTGGAAGACTTGACTATTGTTGTTAAAAGACATAGGGGTATATGCAATAGCGGGCGAATTGGCAAAATAGGCGAATTCCGGGCCGTTTTCGCCTCCAAAAATCAATTCGCCTATGCAGTGCAGTCATTTTTCGCAAAAAAACGGCCCGTCAAAATTCGCCTTTTCTCAATTCGCCTTTTTCCGAATTCGCCTTTTCTGCAATGGTACAGATGCTGCAATTCGCCTCCAGCATATTCAATTCAAGTTTGGAAATTCGCCTGCAGTGCTTTTAGACAGCAAATTCGCGATTTTCACTCCGCCACACTTTGGAGGGTGAAAACAAATAAAAAAATTTTAAACATGTTTTTTTTTGTGTTTTTTTTTTTAGGAATAGCAGATCTATTTATATTAGAAGGGATTAGGTTTTTTTTTTTTTTTTGGGGGAGGCACAAATATTATTTATATATTTTTTAAAATAATATTTTTTATTTTTTATTTTTTTTATTGCTGGAACGGTAAAATCCGGGAAAAAAATGGCGTGGGGTCCCCCCTCCAAAGCATAACCAGCCTCGGGCTCATTGAGCTGGTCCTGGTTCTAAAAATGCGGGGAAAAAATTGACAGGGGATCCCCCGTATTTTTAAAACCAGCACCGGGCTCTGCGCCTGATGCTGGTGCCAAAAATACGGGGGACAAAACGAGTAGGGGTCCCCTGTATTTTTAACACCAGCATCGGGCTCCACTAGCTGGACAGATAATGCCACAGCCGGGGGTCACTTTTATACAGTGCCCTGCGGCCGTGGCATCAAATATCCAACTAGTCACCCCTGGCCGGGGAACCCTGGGGGAATGGGGACCCCTTCAATCAAGGGGTCCCCCCCCCCAGCCACCCAAGGGCCAGGGGTGAAGCCCGAGGCTGTCCCCCCCCATCCAATGGGCTGCGGATGGGGGGGCTGATAGCCTTTGTGTTCAAAAAAAAAGATATTGTTTTTTCCATTAGTACTACAAGTCCCAGCAAGCCTCCCCTGCAAGCTGGTACTTGGAGAACCACAAGTACCAGCATGCGGGAGAAAAACGGGCCCGCTGGTATCTGTAGTTCTAATGGAAAAAAAATACCCAAATAAAAACAGGACACAGACACCGTCGACAGTAAAACTTTATTACACACTGCCGACACACACATACTTACCTATGTTCACACGCCGACATCGGTCCTCTTCTCCATGTAGAATCCCGGGGTACCTGAAAATAAAAGATCAATTATACTCACCTCAACAGGCTCCAGAGATAAATCCACGGACTTGGCAAAAAAAGAAAGCGCATTTACCCGCACCAAAAACGGACTGAAAGGTGTCCCATGCTGACACATGGGACACCTATCCACGATTAAGATCTGTCAGTGACAGTTGTCACTGACAGGTCTCTAAGCCAATCAGGAAGCGCAACTTCGTTGCGCTAACCTGATTGGCTGATCGCTGTGACAGCGCATCGCACAGCTCCCTCCATTATATTCAATGGTGGGAACTTAGCGGCTAGCGGTGAGGTCACCCGCCGGTCAGCGGTGACCGGCGGGTGACCCCACCGCTAGCCGCTAAGTTCCCACCATTGAATATAATGGAGGGAGCTGTGCGATGCGCTGTCACAGCGATCAGCCAATCAGGTTAGCGCAACGAAGTTGCGCTTCCTGATTGGCTTAGAGACCTGTCAGTGACAACTGTCACTGACAGATCTTAATCGTGGATAGGTGTCCCATGTGTCAGCATGGGACACCTTTCAGTCCGTTTTTGGTGCGGGTAAATGCGCTTTCTTTTTTTGCCAAGTCCGTGGATTTATCTCTGGAGCCTGTTGAGGTGAGTATAATTGATCTTTTCTTTTCAGGTATCCGTGGATTCTACATGGAGAAGAGGACCGATGTCGGCGTGTGAACATAGGTAAGTATGTGTGTGTCGACGTATGAAATAAAGTTTTACTGTCGACGGTGTGTGTGTCCTGTTTTTATTTGGGTATTTTTTTCCCAGTAGTACTACAGGTACCAGCGGGCCCGTTTTTCTCCCGCATGCTGGTACTTGTGGTTCTCCAAGTACCAGCTTGCAGGGGAGGCTTGCTGGGACTTGTAGTACTAATGGAAAAAACAATATCTTTTTTTTTGAACACAAAGGCTATCAGCCCCCCCATCCGCAGCCCATTGGATGGGGGGGGACAGCCTCGGGCTTCACCCCTGGCCCTTGGGTGGCTGGGGGGGGGGACCCCTTGATTGAAGGGGTCCCCATTCCCCCAGGGTACCCCGGCCAGGGGTGACTAGTTGGATATTTGATGCCACGGCCGCAGGGCACTGTATAAAAGTGACCCCCGGCTGTGGCATTATCTGTCCAGCTAGTGGAGCCCGATGCTGGTGTTAAAAATACGGGGGACCCCTACTCGTTTTGTCCCCCGTATTTTTGGCACCAGCATCAGGCGCAGAGCCCGGTGCTGGTTTTAAAAATACGGGGGATCCCTGCCCGATTTTTCCCCTGCATTTTTAGAACCAGGACCAGCTCGATGAGCCCGAGGCTGGTTATGCTTTGGAGGGGGGACCCCACGCCATTTTTTTTTCGGGTTTTTCCCCGTTTTTTCCCGTTTTTTAAAATCGCGGTAAAATCCGCAAAATCGGCCGATTTTCGCCCGCGACTCTGGCGAATCCGTTTTTCATTGCATATGGTGAATTCCGGAAGCCACCTTCCGGAATTCACCTGGCGAATTTGGTCGAATTGAAAAAACGGCGATAATTGCCGCGATTTCGCCCGCTATTGCATATACCCCATAGGCATTCATATTATAGAGCCACAAACCACACAAGTAAAATAAAAACATGATAACATGGGATTCAAACCAATTGCAGTCTTAATTTGATAGTGCTAACCCAACACCTTACTAACTGTGCTAACCAGACTGTGCATACCAGGCACACAATTTATCAGAGATTTAAGTGAATAAGCTACAGTGTCCAAGGTACTAAACATAATATATTCTATGGGGTGTCATAAGCAAGTCATTAGAATACTTTCCTACTAAATTTACAAGACATAAACATTCAATATTTGAGTAAAGAAAGAGAAAATAAAGCTATCTATTGGGTTTCACTAAAAAGTCCATTGGAAGACTTGACTATTGTTGTTAAAAGACATAGGCATTCATATTATAGAGCCACAAACCACACTAGTAAAATAAAAACATGATAACAAGGGATTCGAACCAATTACAGTCTTAATTTGATAGTGCAAACCCAACACCTTACTAACTGTGCTAACCAGACTGTGCATACGAGACACACAATTTATCAGAGATTTAAGTGAATAAGCTACAGTGTCCAAGGTACTAAACATAATATATTCTATGGGGTGTCATAAGCAAGTCATTAGAATACTTTCCTACTAAATTTATAAGACATAAGCATTCAATATTTGAGTAAACAAAGAGAAAATAAAGCTATCTATTGGGTTTCACTAAAAAGTCCATTGGAAGACTTGACTATTGTTGTTAAAAGACATAGGCATTCATATTATAGAGCCACAAACCACACTAGTAAAATAAAAATATGATAACATGTGATTTGAACCAATTACAGTCTTAATTTGATAGTGCAAACCCAACACCTTACTAACTGTACTAACCAGACTGTACATACCAGACACACAATTTATCAGAGATTTAAGTGAATAAGCTACAGTGTCCAAGGTACTAAACATAATATATTCTATGGGGTGTCATAAGCAAGTCATTAGAATACTTTCCTACTAAATTTATAAGACATAAACATTCAATATTTGAGTAAACAAAGAGAAAATAAAGCTATCTATTGGGTTTCACTAAAAAGTCCATTGGAAGACTTGACTATTGTTGTTAAAAGACATAGGCATTCATATTATAGAGCCACAAACCACACTAGTAAAATAAAAACATGATAACAAGGGTTTAGAACCAATTACAGTCTTAATTTGATAGTGCAAACCCAACACCTTACTAACTGTGCTAACCAGACTGTGCATACCCGACACACAATTTATCAGAGATTTAAGTGAATAAGCTACAGTGTCCAAGCTACTAAACATAATATATTCTATGGGGTGTCATAAGCAAGTCATTAGAATACTTTCTACTAAATTTATAAGACATAAGCATTCAATAATTGAGTAAACAAAGAGAAAATAAAGCTATCTATTGGGTTTCACTAAAAAGTCCACTGGAAGACTTGACTATTGTTGTTAAAAGACATAGGCATTCATATTATAGAGCCACAAACCACACTAGTAAAATAAAAACTTGATAACATGGGATTCGAACCAATGACAATCTTAAATTTATAGTGCAAACCCAACAGCTTACTAACTGTGCTAACCAGACTGTGCATAGCAAACACAATTTATCAGAGATTTAAGTGAATAAGCTACAGTGTCCAAGGTACTAAACATAATATATTCTATGGGGTGTCATAAGCAAGTCATTAGTATACTTTCCTACTTAATTTATAAGACATACGCATTCAATAATTGAGTAAACAAAGAGAAAATAAAGCTATCTATTGGGTTTCACTAAAAAGTCCATTGGAAGACTTGACTATTGTTGTTAAAAGACATAAGCATTCATATTATAGAGCCACAAACCACACTAGTAAAATAAAAACATGATAACATGGGATTCGAACCAATGACAGTCTTAATATGATAGTGCAAACCCAACACCTTACTAACTGTGCTAACCAGACTGTGCATACCAGTTACACAATTTATCAGAGATTTAAGTGAATAAGCTACAGTGTCCAAGGTACTAAACATAATATATTCTATGGGGTGTCATAAGCAAGTCATTAGAATACTTTATTACTAAATTTATAAGACATAAACATTCAATATTTGAGTAAACAAAGAGAAAATAAAGCTATCTATTGGGTTTCACTAAAAAGTCCATTGGAAGACTTGACTATTGTTGTTAAAAGACATAGGCATTCATATTATAGAGCCACAAACCACACTAGTAAAATAAAAATATGATAACATGTGATTTGAACCAATTGCAGTCTTAATTTGATAGTGCAAACCCAACACCTTACTAACTGTGCTAACCAGACTGTACATACCAGACACACAATTTATCAGAGATTTAAGTGAATAAGCTACAGTGTCCAAGGTACTAAACATAATATATTCTATGGGGTGTCATAAGCAAGTCATTAGAATACTTTCCTACTAAATTTATAAGACATAAACATTCAATATTTGAGTAAAGAAAGAGAAAATAAAGCTATCTATTGGGTTTCACTAAAAAGTCCATTGGAAGACTTGACTATTGTTGTTAAAAGACATAGGCATTCATATTATAGAGCCACAAACCACACTAGTAAAATAAAAACATGATAACAAGGGATTCGAACCAATTACAGTCTTAATTTGATAGTGCAAACCCAACACCTTACTAACTGTGCTAACCAGACTGTGCATACAAGACACACAATTTATCAGAGATTTAAGTGAATAAGCTACAGTGTCCAAGGTACTAAACATAATATATTCTATGGGGTGTCATAAGCAAGTCATTAGAATACTTTCCTACTAAATTTATAAGACATAAGCATTCAATATTTGAGTAAACAAAGAGAAAATAAAGCTATCTATTGGGTTTCACTAAAAAGTCCATTGGAAGACTTGACTATTGTTGTTAAAAGACATAGGCATTCATATTATAGAGCCACAAACCACACTAGTAAAATAAAAATATGATAACATGTGATTTGAACCAATTACAGTCTTAATTTGATAGTGCAAACCCAACACCTTACTAACTGTGCTAACCAGACTGTACATACCAGACACACAATTTATCAGAGATTTAAGTGAATAAGCTACAGTGTCCAAGGTACTAAACATAATATATTCTATGGGGTGTCATAAGCAAGTCATTAGAATACTTTCCTACTAAATTTATAAGACATAAACATTCAATATTTGAGTAAACAAAGAGAAAATAAAGCTATCTATTGGGTTTCACTAAAAATTCCATTGGAAGACTTGACTATTGTTGTTAAAAGACATAGGCATTCATATTATAGAGCCACAAACCACACTAGTAAAATAAAAACATGATAACAAGGGATTCGAACCAATTACAGTCTTAATTTGATAGTGCAAACCCAACACCTTACTAACTGTGCTAACCAGACTGTGCATACCAGACACACAATTTATCAGAGATTTAAGTGAATAAGCTACAGTGTCCAAGGTACTAAACATAATATATTCTATGGGGTGTCATAAGCAAGTCATTAGAATACTTTCTACTAAATTTATAAGACATAAGCATTCAATAATTGAGTAAACAAAGAGAAAATAAAGCTATCTATTGGGTTTCACTAAAAAGTCCACTGGAAGACTTGACTATTGTTGTTAAAAGACATAGGCATTCATATTATAGAGCCACAAACCACACTAGTAAAATAAAAACTTGATAACATGGGATTCGAACCAATGACAGTCTTAAATTTATAGTGCAAACCCAACAGCTTACTAACTGTGCTAACCAGACTGTGCATAGCAAACACACAATTTATCAGAGATTTAAGTGAATAAGCTACAGTGTCCAAGGTACTAAACATAATATATTCTATGGGGTGTCATAAGCAAGTCATTAGTATACTTTCCTACTTAATTTATAAGACATACGCATTCAATAATTGAGTAAACAAAGAGAAAATAAAGCTATCTATTGGGTTTCACTAAAAAGTCCATTGGAAGACTTGACTATTTTTGTTAAAAGACATAAGCATTCATATTATAGAGCCAAAAACCACACTAGTAAAATAAAAACATGATAACATGGGATTCGAACCAATGACAGTCTTAATATGATAGTGCAAACCCAACACCTTACTAACTGTGCTAACCAGACTGTGCATACCAAATACACAATTTATCAGATATTTAAGTGAATAAGCTACAGTGTCCAAGGTGCTAAACATAATATATTCTATGGGGTGTCATAAGCAATTCATTGGAATACTTTCCTTCTAAATTTATAAGACATAAGCATTCAATATTTGCGTAAACAAAGAGAAAATAAAGCTATCTATTGGGTTTCACTAAAAAGTCCAATGGAAGACTTGACTATTGTTGTTAAAAGACATAGGCATTCATATTATAGAGCCACAAACCACACTAGTAAAATAAAAATATGATAACATGGGATTCGAACCAATTACAGTCTTAATTTGATAGTGCAAACCCAACACCTTACTAACTGTGCTAACCAGACTGTGCATACCAGACGCACAATTTATCAGAGATTTAAGTGAATAAGCTACAGTGTCCACGGTACTAAACATAATATATTCTATGGGGTGTCATAAGCAAGTCATTAGAATACTTTCCTACTAAATTTATAAGACATAAACATTCAATATTTGAGTAAACAAAGAGAAAATAAAGCTATCTATTGGGTTTCACTAAAAAGTCCATTGGAAGACTTGACTATTGTTGTTAAAAGACATAGGATTTCATAATATAGAGCCACAAACCACACTAGTAAAATAAAAACATGACAACATGGGATTCGAACCAATGACAGTCTTAATTTGATAGTGCAAACCCAACACCTTACTAACTGTGCTAACCAGACTGTGAATACCAGACACACAATTTATCAGAGATTTAAGTGAATTAGCTACAGTGTCCAAGGTACTAAACATAATATATTCTATGGGGTGTCATAAGCAAGTCATTAGAATACTTTCCTACTAAATTTATAAGACATACGCATTCAATAATTGAGTAAACAAAGAGAAAATAAAGCTATCTATTGGGTTTCACCAAAAAGTCCATTGGAAGACTTGACTATTGTTGTTAAAAGACATAGGCATTCATATTATAGAGCCACAAACCACACCAGTAAAATAAAAACATGATAACATGGGATTCAAACCAATTGCAGTCTTAATTTGATAGTGCCAACCCAACACCTTACTAACTGTGCTAACCAGACTGTGCATACCAGACACACAATTTATCAGAGATTTAAGTGAATAAGCTACAGTGTCCAAGGTACTAAACATAATATATTCTATGGGGTGTCATAAGCAAGTCATTAGAATACTTTCCTACTAAATTTATAAGACATAAGCATTCAATATTTGAGTAAACAAAGAGAAAATAAAGCTATCTATTGGGTTTCACTAAAAAGTCCATTGGAAGACTTGACTATTGTTGTTAAAAGACATAGGCATTCATATTATAGAGCCACAAACCACACTAGTAAAATAAAAATATGATAACATGGGATTCAAACCAATTACAGTCTTAATTTGATAGTGCCAACCTAACACCTTACTAACTGTGCTAACCAGACTGTGCATACCAGACACACAATTTATCAGAGATTTAAGTGAATAAGCTACAGTGTCCAAGGTACTAAACATAATATATTCTATGGGGTGTCATAAGCAAGTCATTAGAATACTTTCCTACTAAATTTATAAGACATAAGCATTCAATATTTGAGTAAACAAAGAGAAAATAAAGCTATCTATTGGGTTTCACTAAAAAGTCCATTGGAAGACTTGACTATTGTTGTTAAAAGACATAGGCATTCATATTATAGAGCCACAAACCACACTAGTAAAATAAAAACATGATAACAAGGAATTCGAACCAATTACAGTCTTAATTTGATAGTGCAAACCCAACACCTTACTAACTGTGCTAACCAGACTGTGCATACGAGACACACAATTTATCAGAGATTTAAGTGAATAAGCTACAGTGTCCAAGGTACTAAACATAATATATTCTATGGGGTGTCATAAGCAAGTCATTAGAATACTTTCCTACTAAATTTATAAGACATAAGCATTCAATATTTGAGTAAACAAAGAGAAAATAAAGCTATCTATTGGGTTTCACTAAAAAGTCCATTGGAAGACTTGACTATTGTTGTTAAAAGACATAGGCATTCATATTATAGAGCCACAAACCACACTAGTAAAATAAAAATATGATAACATGTGATTTGAACCAATTACAGTCTTAATTTGATAGTGCAAACCCAACACCTTACTAACTGTGCTAACCAGACTGTACATACCAGACACACAATTTATCAGAGATTTAAGTGAATAAGCTACAGTGTCCAAGGTACTAAACATAATATATTCTATGGGGTGTCATAAGCAAGTCATTAGAATACTTTCCTACTAAATTTATAAGACATAAACATTCAATATTTGAGTAAACAAAGAGAAAATAAAGCTATCTATTGGGTTTCACTAAAAAGTCCATTGGAAGACTTGACTATTGTTGTTAAAAGACATAGGCATTCATATTATAGAGCCACAAACCACACTAGTAAAATAAAAACATGATAACAAGGGATTCAAACCAATTACAGTCATAATTTGATAGTGCAAACCCAACAGCTTACTAACTGTGCTAACCAGACTGTGCATAGCAAACACACAATTTATCAGAGATTTAAGTGAATAAGCTACAGTGTCCAAGGTACTAAACATAATATATTCTATGGGGTGTCATAAGCAAGTCATTAGTATACTTTCCTACTTAATTTATAAGACATACGCATTCAATAATTGAGTAAACAAAGAGAAAATAAAGCTATCTATTGGGTTTCACTAAAAAGTCCATTGGAAGACTTGACTATTGTTGTTAAAAGACATAAGCATTCATATTATAGAGCCACAAACCACACTATTAAAATAAAAACATGATAACATGGGATTCGAACCAATGACAGTCTTAATATGATAGTGCAAACCCAACACCTTACTAACTGTGCTAACCAGACTGTGCATACCAGACACACAATTTATCAGAGATTTAAGTGAATAAGCTACAGTGTCCAAGGTACTAAACATAATATATTCTATGGGGTGTCATAAGCAAGTCATTAGAGTACTTTCCTACTAAATTTATAAGACATAAACATTCAATATTTGAGTAAACAAAGAGAAAATAAAGCTATCTATTGGGTTTCACTAAAAAGTCCATTGGAAGACTTGACTATTGTTGTTAAAAGACATAGGCATTCATATTATAGAGCCACAAACCACACTAGTAAAATAAAAACATGATAACAAGGGATTCAAACCAATTACAGTCTTAATTTGATAGTGCAAACCCAACACCTTACTAACTGTGCTAACCAGACTGTGCATACCAGACACTCAATTTATCAGAGATTTAAGTGAATAAGCTACAGTGTCCAAGGTACTAAACATAATATATTCTATGGGGTGTCATAAGCAAGTCATTAGAATACTTTCTACTAAATTTATAAGACATAAGCATTCAATAATTGAGTAAACAAAGGGAAAATAAAGCTATCTATTTCTGTTTCACTAAAACGTCCATTGGAAGACTTGACTATTGTTGTTAAAAGACATAGGCATTCATATTATAGAGCAACAAACCACACTAGTAAAATAAAAACATAATATTCGAACCAATGACAGCCTTAATTTGATAGTGCAAACCCAACACCTTACTAACTGTGCTAACCAGACTGTACATACCAGACACACAATTTATCAGAGATTTAAGTGAATAAGCTACAGTGTCCAAGGTACTAAACATAATATATTCTATGGGGTGTTATAAGCAAGTCATTAGAATACTTTCCTACTAAATTTATAAGACATAAGCATTCAATATTTGAGTAAACAAAGAGAAAATAAAGCTATCTATTGGGTTTCACTAAAAAGTCCATTGGAAGACTTGACTATTGTTGTTAAAAGACATAGGCATTCATATTATAGAGCCACAAACCACACTAGTAAAATAAAAATATGATAACATGTGATTTGAACCAATTACAGTCTTAATTTGATAGTGCAAACCCAACAGCTTACTAACTGTGCTAACCAGACTGTGCATAGCAAACACACAATTTATCAGAGATTTAAGTGAATAAGCTACAGTGTCCAAGGTACTAAACATAATATATTCTATGGGGTGTCATAAGCAAGTCATTAGTATACTTTCCTACTTAATTTATAAGACATACGCATTCAATAATTGAGTAAACAAAGAGAAAATAAAGCTATCTATTGGGTTTCACTAAAAAGTCCATTGGAAGACTTGACTATTGTTGTTAAAAGACATAAGCATTCATATTATAGAGCCACAAACCACACTATTAAAATAAAAACATGATAACATGGGATTCGAACCAATGACAGTCTTAATATGATAGTGCAAACCCAACACCTTACTAACTGTGCTAACCAGACTGTGCATACCAGACACACAATTTATCAGAGATTTAAGTGAATAAGCTACAGTGTCCAAGGTACTAAACATAATATATTCTATGGGGTGTCATAAGCAAGTCATTAGAGTACTTTCCTACTAAATTTATAAGACATAAACATTCAATATTTGAGTAAACAAAGAGAAAATAAAGCTATCTATTGGGTTTCACTAAAAAGTCCATTGGAAGACTTGACTATTGTTGTTAAAAGACATAGGCATTCATATTATAGAGCCACAAACCACACTAGTAAAATAAAAACATGATAACAAGGGATTCAAACCAATTACAGTCTTAATTTGATAGTGCAAACCCAACACCTTACTAACTGTGCTAACCAGACTGTGCATACCAGACACTCAATTTATCAGAGATTTAAGTGAATAAGCTACAGTGTCCAAGGTACTAAACATAATATATTCTATGGGGTGTCATAAGCAAGTCATTAGAATACTTTCTACTAAATTTATAAGACATAAGCATTCAATAATTGAGTAAACAAAGGGAAAATAAAGCTATCTATTTCTGTTTCACTAAAACGTCCATTGGAAGACTTGACTATTGTTGTTAAAAGACATAGGCATTCATATTATAGAGCAACAAACCACACTAGTAAAATAAAAACATAATATTCGAACCAATGACAGCCTTAATTTGATAGTGCAAACCCAACACCTTACTAACTGTGCTAACCAGACTGTACATACCAGACACACAATTTATCAGAGATTTAAGTGAATAAGCTACAGTGTCCAAGGTACTAAACATAATATATTCTATGGGGTGTCATAAGCAAGTCATTAGTATACTTTCCTACTTAATTTATAAGACATACGCATTCAATAATTGAGTAAACAAAGAGAAAATAAAGCTATCTATTGGGTTTCACTAAAAAGTCCATTGGAAGACTTGACTATTGTTGTTAAAAGACATAAGCATTCATATTATAGAGCCACAAACCACACTATTAAAATAAAAACATGATAACATGGGATTCGAACCAATGACAGTCTTAATATGATAGTGCAAACCCAACACCTTACTAACTGTGCTAACCAGACTGTGCATACCAGACACACAATTTATCAGAGATTTAAGTGAATAAGCTACAGTGTCCAAGGTACTAAACATAATATATTCTATGGGGTGTCATAAGCAAGTCATTAGAGTACTTTCCTACTAAATTTATAAGACATAAACATTCAATATTTGAGTAAACAAAGAGAAAATAAAGCTATCTATTGGGTTTCACTAAAAAGTCCATTGGAAGACTTGACTATTGTTGTTAAAAGACATAGGCATTCATATTATAGAGCCACAAACCACACTAGTAAAATAAAAACATGATAACAAGGGATTCAAACCAATTACAGTCTTAATTTGATAGTGCAAACCCAACACCTTACTAACTGTGCTAACCAGACTGTGCATACCAGACACTCAATTTATCAGAGATTTAAGTGAATAAGCTACAGTGTCCAAGGTACTAAACATAATATATTCTATGGGGTGTCATAAGCAAGTCATTAGAATACTTTCTACTAAATTTATAAGACATAAGCATTCAATAATTGAGTAAACAAAGGGAAAATAAAGCTATCTATTTCTGTTTCACTAAAACGTCCATTGGAAGACTTGACTATTGTTGTTAAAAGACATAGGCATTCATATTATAGAGCAACAAACCACACTAGTAAAATAAAAACATAATATTCGAACCAATGACAGCCTTAATTTGATAGTGCAAACCCAACACCTTACTAACTGTGCTAACCAGACTGTACATACCAGACACACAATTTATCAGAGATTTAAGTGAATAAGCTACAGTGTCCAAGGTACTAAACATAATATATTCTATGGGGTGTTATAAGCAAGTCATTAGAATACTTTCCTACTAAATTTATAAGACATAAGCATTCAATATTTGAGTAAACAAAGAGAAAATAAAGCTATCTATTGGGTTTCACTAAAAAGTCCATTGGAAGACTTGACTATTGTTGTTAAAAGACATAGGCATTCATATTATAGAGCCACAAACCACACTAGTAAAATAAAAATATGATAACATGTGATTTGAACCAATTACAGTCTTAATTTGATAGTGCAAACCCAACACCTTACTAACTGTGCTAACCAGACTGTACATACCAGACACACAATTTATCAGAGATTTAAGTGAATAAGCTACAGTGTCCAAGGTACTAAACATAATATATTCTATGGGGTGTCATAAGCAAGTCATTAGAATACTTTCCTACTAAATTTATAAGACATAAACATTCAATATTTGAGTAAAGAAAGAGAAAATAAAGCTATCTATTGGGTTTCACTAAAAAGTCCATTGGAAGACTTGACTATTGTTGTTAAAAGACATAGGCATTCATATTATAGAGCCACAAACCACACTAGTAAAATAAAAACATGATAACAAGGGATTCGAACCAATTACAGTCTTAATTTGATAGTGCAAACCCAACACCTTACTAACTGTGCTAACCAGACTGTGCATACGAGACACACAATTTATCAGAGATTTAAGTGAATAAGCTACAGTGTCCAAGGTACTAAACATAATATATTCTATGGGGTGTCATAAGCAAGTCATTAGAATACTTTCCTACTAAATTTATAAGACATAAGCATTCAATATTTGAGTAAACAAAGAGAAAATAAAGCTATCTATTGGGTTTCACTAAAAAGTCCATTGGAAGACTTAACTATTGTTGTTAAAAGACATAGGCATTCATATTATAGAGCCACAAACCACACTAGTAAAATAAAAACATGATAACAAGGAATTCGAACCAATTACAGTCTTAATTTGATAGTGCAAACCCAACACCTTACTAACTGTGCTAACCAGACTGTGCATACGAGACACACAATTTATCAGAGATTTAAGTGAATAAGCTACAGTGTCCAAGGTACTAAACATAATATATTCTATGGGGTGTCATAAGCAAGTCATTAGAATACTTTCCTACTAAATTTATAAGACATAAGCATTCAATATTTGAGTAAACAAAGAGAAAATAAAGCTATCTATTGGGTTTCACTAAAAAGTCCATTGGAAGACTTGACTATTGTTGTTAAAAGACATAGGCATTCATATTATAGAGCCACAAACCACACTAGTAAAATAAAAATATGATAACATGTGATTTGAACCAATTACAGTCTTAATTTGATAGTGCAAACCCAACACCTTACTAACTGTGCTAACCAGACTGTACATACCAGACACACAATTTATCAGAGATTTAAGTGAATAAGCTACAGTGTCCAAGGTACTAAACATAATATATTCTATGGGGTGTCATAAGCAAGTCATTAGAATACTTTCCTACTAAATTTATAAGACATAAACATTCAATATTTGAGTAAACAAAGAGAAAATAAAGCTATCTATTGGGTTTCACTAAAAAGTCCATTGGAAGACTTGACTATTGTTGTTAAAAGACATAGGCATTCATATTATAGAGCCACAAACCACACTAGTAAAATAAAAACATGATAACAAGGGATTCAAACCAATTACAGTCTTAATTTGATAGTGCAAACCCAACAGCTTACTAACTGTGCTAACCAGACTGTGCATAGCCAACACACAATTTATCAGAGATTTAAGTGAATAAGCTACAGTGTCCAAGGTACTAAACATAATATATTCTATGGGGTGTCATAAGCAAGTCATTAGTATACTTTCCTACTTAATTTATAAGACATACGCATTCAATAATTGAGTAAACAAAGAGAAAATAAAGCTATCTATTGGGTTTCACTAAAAAGTCCATTGGAAGACTTGACTATTGTTGTTAAAAGACATAAGCATTCATATTATAGAGCCACAAACCACACTATTAAAATAAAAACATGATAACATGGGATTCGAACCAATGACAGTCTTAATATGATAGTGCAAACCCAACACCTTACTAACTGTGCTAACCAGACTGTGCATACCAGACACACAATTTATCAGAGATTTAAGTGAATAAGCTACAGTGTCCAAGGTACTAAACATAATATATTCTATGGGGTGTCATAAGCAAGTCATTAGAGTACTTTCCTACTAAATTTATAAGACATAAACCTTCAATATTTGAGTAAACAAAGAGAAAATAAAGCTATCTATTGGGTTTCACTAAAAAGTCCATTGGAAGACTTGACTATTGTTGTTAAAAGACATAGGCATTCATATTATAGAGCCACAAACCACACTAGTAAAATAAAAACATGATAACAAGGGATTCAAACCAATTACAGTCTTAATTTAATAGTGCAAACCCAACACCTTACTAACTGTGCTAACCAGACTGTGCATACCAGACGCTCAATTTATCAGAGATTTAAGTGAATAAGCTACAGTGTCCAAGGTACTAAACATAATATATTCTATGGGGTGTCATAAGCAAGTCATTAGAATACTTTCTACTAAATTTATAAGACATAAGCATTCAATAATTGAGTAAACAAAGGGAAAATAAAACTATCTATTTCTGTTTCACTAAAACGTCCATTGGAAGACTTGACTATTGTTGTTAAAAGACATAGGCATTCATATTATAGAGCAACAAACCACACTAGTAAAATAAAAACATAATATTCGAACCAATGACAGCCTTAATTTGATAGTGCAAACCCAACACCTTACTAACTGTGCTAACCAGACTGTACATACCAGACACACAATTTATCAGAGATTTAAGTGAATAAGCTACAGTGTCCAAGGTACTAAACATAATATATTCTATGGGGTGTTATAAGCAAGTCATTAGAATACTTTCCTACTAAATTTATAAGACATAAGCATTCAATATTTGAGTAAACAAAGAGAAAATAAAGCTATCTATTGGGTTTCACTAAAAAGTCCATTGGAAGACTTGACTATTGTTGTTAAAAGACATAGGCATTCATATTATAGAGCCACAAACCACACTAGTAAAATAAAAATATGATAACATGTGATTTGAACCAATTACAGTCTTAATTTGATAGTGCAAACCCAACACCTTACTAACTGTGCTAACCAGACTGTACATACCAGACACACAATTTATCAGAGATTTAAGTGAATAAGCTACAGTGTCCAAGGTACTAAACATAATATATTCTATGGGGTGTCATAAGCAAGTCATTAGAATACTTTCCTACTAAATTTATAAGACATAAACATTCAATATTTGAGTAAAGAAAGAGAAAATAAAGCTATCTATTGGGTTTCACTAAAAAGTCCATTGGAAGACTTGACTATTGTTGTTAAAAGACATAGGCATTCATATTATAGAGCCACAAACCACACTAGTAAAATAAAAACATGATAACAAGGGATTCGAACCAATTACAGTCTTAATTTGATAGTGCAAACCCAACACCTTACTAACTGTGCTAACCAGACTGTGCATACGAGACACACAATTTATCAGAGATTTAAGTGAATAAGCTACAGTGTCCAAGGTACTAAACATAATATATTCTATGGGGTGTCATAAGCAAGTCATTAGAATACTTTCCTACTAAATTTATAAGACATAAGCATTCAATATTTGAGTAAACAAAGAGAAAATAAAGCTATCTATTGGGTTTCACTAAAAAGTCCATTGGAAGACTTGACTGTTGTTGTTAAAAGACATAGGCATTCATATTATAGAGCCACAAACCACACTAGTAAAATAAAAACATGATAACAAGGGATTCGAACCAATTACAGTCTTAATTTGATAGTGCAAACCCAACACCTTACTAACTGTGCTAACCAGACTGTACATACCAGACACACAATTTATCAGAGATTTAAGTGAATAAGCTACAGTGTCCAAGGTACTAAACATAATATATTCTATGGGGTGTCATAAGCAAGTCATTAGAATACTTTCCTACTAAATTTATAAGACATAAACATTCAATATTTGAGTAAACAAAGAGAAAATAAAGCTATCTATTGGGTTTCACTAAAAAGTCCATTGGAAGACTTGACTATTGTTGTTAAAAGACATAGGCATTCATATTATAGAGCCACAAACCACACTAGTAAAATAAAAATATGATAACATGTGATTTGAACCAATTACTGTCTTAATTTGATAGTGCAAACCCAACACCTTACTAACTGTGCTAACCAGACTGTACATACCAGACACACAATTTATCAGAGATTTAAGTGAATAAGCTACAGTGTCCAAGGTACTAAACATAATATATTCTATGGGGTGTCATAAGCAAGTCATTAGAATACTTTCCTACTAAATTTATAAGACATAAACATTCAATATTTGAGTAAACAAAGAGAAAATAAAGCTATCTATTGGGTTTCACTAAAAAGTCCATTGGAAGACTTGACTATTGTTGTTAAAAGACATAGGCATTCATATTATAGAGCCACAAACCACACTAGTAAAATAAAAACATGATAACAAGGGATTCGAACCAATTACAGTCTTAATTTGATAGTGCAAACCAAACACCTTACTAACTGTGCTAACCAGACTGTGCATACCAGACACACAATTTATCAGAGATTTAAGTGAATAAGCTACAGTGTCCAAGGTACTAAACATAATATATTCTATGGGGTGTCATAAGCAAGTCATTAGTATACTTTCCTACTTAATTTATAAGACATACGCATTCAATAATTGAGTAAACAAAGAGAAAATAAAGCTATCTATTGGGTTTCACTAAAAAGTCCATTGGAAGACTTGACTATTGTTGTTAAAAGACATAAGCATTCATATTATAGAGCCACAAACCACACTAGTAAAAAAAAACATGATAACATGGGATTCGAACCAATGACAGTCTTAATATGATAGTGCAAACCCAACACCTTACTAACTGTGCTAACCAGACTGTGCATACCAGACACACAATTTATCAGAGATTTAAGTGAATAAGCTACAGTGTCCAAGGTACTAAACATAATATATTCTATGGGGTGTCATAAGCAAGTCATTAGAATACTTTCCTACTAAATTTATAAGACATAAACATTCAATATTTGAGTAAAGAAAGAGAAAATAAAGCTATCTATTGGGTTTCACTAAAAAGTCCACTGGAAGACTTCACTATTGTTGTTAAAAGACATAGGCATTCATATTATAGAGCCACAAACCACACTAGTAAAATAAAAACTTAATAACATGGGATTTGAACCAATGACAGTCTTAAATTTATAGTGCAAACCCAACAGCTTACTAACTGTGCTAACCAGACTGTGCATAGCAAATACACAATTTATCAGAGATTTAAGTGAATAAGCTACAGTGTCCAAGGTACTAAACATAATATATTCTATGGGGTGTCATAAGCAAGTCATTAGTATACTTTCCTACTTAATTTATAAGACATACGCATTCAATAATTGAGTAAACAAAGAGAAAATAAAGCTATCTATTGGGTTTCACTAAAAAGTCCATTGGAAGACTTGACTATTGTTGTTAAAAGACATAAGCATTCATATTATAGAGCCACAAACCACACTAGTAAAATAAAAACATGATAACATGGGATTCGAACCAATGACAGTCTTAATATGATAGTGCAAACCCAACACCTTACTAACTGTGCTAACCAGACTGTGCATACCAGACACACAATTTATCAGAGATTTAAGTGAATAAGCTACAGTGTCCAAGGTACTAAACATAATATATTCTATGGGGTGTCATAAGCAAGTCATTAGAATACTTTCCTACTAAATTTATAAGACATAAACATTCAATATTTGAGTAAACAAAGAGAAAATAAAGCTATCTATTGGGTTTCACTAAAAAGTCCATTGGAAGACTTGACTATTGTTGTTAAAAGACATAGGCATTCATATTATAGAGCCACAAACCACACTAGTAAAATAAAAACATGATAACAAGGGATTCAAACCAATTACAGTCTTAATTTGATAGTGCAAACCCAACACCTTACTAACTGTGCTAACCAGACTGTGCATACCAGACACACAATTTATCAGAGATTTAAGTGAATAAGCTACAGTGTCCAAGGTACTAATCATAATATATTCTATGGGGTGTTATAAGCAAGTCATTAGAATACTTTCCTACTAAATTTATAAGACATAAGCATTCAATATTTGAGTAAACAAAGAGAAAATGAAGCTATCTATTGGGTTTCACTAAAAAGTCCATTGGAAGACTTGAATATTGTTGTTAAAAGACATAGGCATTCATATTATAGAGACACAAACCACACTAGTAAAATAAAAACATGATAACTTGGGATTCGAACAAATGACAGTCTTAATTTGATAGTGCAAACCCAACACCTTACTAACTGTGCTAACCAGACTGTGCATACCAAATACAGAATTTATCAGATATTTAAGTGAATAAGCTACAGTGTCCAAGGTGCTAAACATAATATATTCTATGGGGTGTCATAAGCAATTCATTGGAATACTTTCCTTCTAAATTTATAAGACATAAGCATTCAATATTTGCGTAAACAAAGAGAAAATAAAGCTATCTATTGGGTTTCACTAAAAAGTCCATTGGAAGACTTGACTATTGTTGTTAAAAGACATAAGCATTCATATTATAGAGCCACAAACCACACTAGTAAAAAAAAACATGATAACATGGGATTCGAACCAATGACAGTCTTAATATGATAGTGCAAACCCAACACCTTACTAACTGTGCTAACCAGACTGTGCATACCAGACACACAATTTATCAGAGATTTAAGTGAATAAGCTACAGTGTCCAAGGTACTAAACATAATATATTCTATGGGGTGTCATAAGCAAGTCATTAGAATACTTTCCTACTAAATTTATAAGACATAAACATTCAATATTTGAGTAAAGAAAGAGAAAATAAAGCTATCTATTGGGTTTCACTAAAAAGTCCACTGGAAGACTTCACTATTGTTGTTAAAAGACATAGGCATTCATATTATAGAGCCACAAACCACACTAGTAAAATAAAAACATGATAACATGGGATTCGAACCAATGACAGTCTTAATATGATAGTGCAAACCCAACACCTTACTAACTGTGCTAACCAGACTGTGCATACCAGACACACAATTTATCAGAGATTTAAGTGAATAAGCTACAGTGTCCAAGGTACTAAACATAATATATTCTATGGGGTGTCATAAGCAAGTCATTAGAATACTTTCCTACTAAATTTATAAGACATAAACATTCAATATTTGAGTAAACAAAGAGAAAATAAAGCTATCTATTGGGTTTCACTAAAAAGTCCATTGGAAGACTTGACTATTGTTGTTAAAAGACATAGGCATTCATATTATAGAGCCACAAACCACACTAGTAAAATAAAAACATGATAACAAGGGATTCAAACCAATTACAGTCTTAATTTGATAGTGCAAACCCAACACCTTACTAACTGTGCTAACCAGACTGTGCATACCAGACACACAATTTATCAGAGATTTAAGTGAATAAGCTACAGTGTCCAAGGTACTAATCATAATATATTCTATGGGGTGTTATAAGCAAGTCATTAGAATACTTTCCTACTAAATTTATAAGACATAAGCATTCAATATTTGAGTAAACAAAGAGAAAATGAAGCTATCTATTGGGTTTCACTAAAAAGTCCATTGGAAGACTTGAATATTGTTGTTAAAAGACATAGGCATTCATATTATAGAGACACAAACCACACTAGTAAAATAAAAACATGATAACTTGGGATTCGAACAAATGACAGTCTTAATTTGATAGTGCAAACCCAACACCTTACTAACTGTGCTAACCAGACTGTGCATACCAAATACAGAATTTATCAGATATTTAAGTGAATAAGCTACAGTGTCCAAGGTGCTAAACATAATATATTCTATGGGGTGTCATAAGCAATTCATTGGAATACTTTCCTTCTAAATTTATAAGACATAAGCATTCAATATTTGCGTAAACAAAGAGAAAATAAAGCTATCTATTGGGTTTCACTAAAAAGTCCATTGGAAGACTTGACTATTGTTGTTAAAAGACATAGGCATTCATATTATAGAGCCACAAACCACACTAGTAAAATAAAAATATGATAACATGGGATTCGAACCAATTACAGTCTTAATTTGATAGTGCAAACCCAACACCTTACTAACTGTGCTAACCAGACTGTGCATACCAGACACACAATTTATCAGAGATTTAAGTGAATAAGCTACAGTGTCCACGGTACTAAACATAATATATTCTATGGGGTGTCTTAAGCAAGTCATTAGAATACTTTCCTACTAAATTTATAAGACATAAACATTCAATATTTGAGTAAACAAAGAGAAAATAAAGCTATCTATTGGGTTTCACTAAAAAGTCCATTGGAAGACTTGACTATTGTTGTTAAAAGACATAGGATTTCATAATATAGAGCCACAAACCACACTAGTAAAACAAAAACATGACAACATGGGATTCGAACCAATGACAGTCTTAATTTGATAGTGCAAACCCAACACCTTACTAACTGTGCTAACCAGACTGTGCATACCAGACACACAATTTATCAGAGATTTAAGTGAATAAGCTACAGTGTCCAAGGTACTAAACATAATATATTCTATGGGGTGTCATAAGCAAGTCATTAGAATACTTTCCTACTAAATTTATAAGACATACGCATTCAATAATTGAGTAAACAAAGAGAAAATAAAGCTATCTATTGGGTTTCACCAAAAAGTCCATTGGAAGACTTGACTATTGTTGTTAAAAGACATAGGCATTCATATTATAGAGCCACAAACCACACCAGTAAAATAAAAACATGATAACATGGGATTCAAACCAATTGCAGTCTTAATTTGATAGTGCTAACCCAACACCTTACTAACTGTGCTAACCAGACTGTGCATACCAGACACACAATTTATCAGAGATTTAAGTGAATAAGCTACAGTGTCCAAGGTACTAAACATAATATATTCTATGGGGTGTCATAAGCAAGTCATTAGAATACTTTCCTACTAAATTTATAAGACATAAGCATTTAATATTTGAGTAAACAAAGAGAAAATAAAGCTATCTATTGGGTTTCACTAAAAAGTCCATTGGAAGACTTGACTATTGTTGTTAAAAGACATAGGCATTCATATTATAGAGCCACAAACCACACTAGTAAAATAAAAATATGATAACATGGGATTCAAACCAATTACAGTCTTAATTTGATAGTGCCAACCTAACACCTTACTAACTGTGCTAACCAGACTGTGCATACCAGACACACAATTTATCAGAGATTTAAGTGAATAAGCTACAGTGTCCAAGGTACTAAACATAATATATTCTATGGGGTGTCATAAGCAAGTTATTAGAATACTTTCCTACTAAATTTATAAGACATAAGCATTCAATATTTGAGTAAACAAAGAGAAAATAAAGCTATCTATTGGGTTTCACTAAAAAGTCCATTGGAAGACTTGACTATTGTTGTTAAAAGACATAGGCATTCATATTATAGAGCCACAAACCACACTAGTAAAATAAAAACATGATAACAAGGAATTCGAACCAATTACAGTCTTAATTTGATAGTGCAAACCCAACACCTTACTAACTGTGCTAACCAGACTGTGCGTACGAGACACACAATTTAACAGAGATTTAAGTGAATAAGCTACAGTGTCCAAGGTACTAAACATAATATATTCTATGGGGTGTCATAAGCAAGTCATTAGAATACTTTCCTACTAAATTTATAAGACATAAGCATTCAATATTTGAGTAAACAAAGAGAAAATAAAGCTATCTATTGGGTTTCACTAAAAAGTCCATTGGAAGACTTGACTATTGTTGTTAAAAGACATAGGCATTCATATTATAGAGCCACAAACCACACTAGTAAAATAAAAATATGATAACATGTGATTTGAACCAATTACAGTCTTAATTTGATAGTGCAAACCCAACACCTTACTAACTGTGCTAACCAGACTGTACATACCAGACACACAATTTATCAGAGATTTAAGTGAATAAGCTACAGTGTCCAAGGTACTAAACATAATATATTCTATGGGGTGTCATAAGCAAGTCATTAGAATACTTTCCTACTAAATTTATAAGACATAAACATTCAATATTTGAGTAAACAAAGAGAAAATAAAGCTATCTATTGGGTTTCACTAAAAAGTCCATTGGAAGACTTGACTATTGTTGTTAAAAGACATAGGCATTCATATTATAGAGCCACAAACCACACTAGTAAAATAAAAACATGATAACAAGGGATTCGAACCAATTACAGTCTTAATTTGATAGTGCAAACCCAACAGCTTACTAACTGTGCTAACCAGACTGTGCATAGCAAACACACAATTTATCAGAGATTTAAGTGAATAAGCTACAGTGTCCAAGGTACTAAACATAATATATTCTATGGGGTGTCATAAGCAAGTCATTAGTATACTTTCCTACTTAATTTATAAGACATACGCATTCAATAATTGAGTAAACAAAGAGAAAATAAAGCTATCTATTGGGTTTCACTAAAAAGTCCATTGGAAGACTTGACTATTGTTGTTAAAAGACATAAGCATTCATATTATAGAGCCACAAACCACACTGTTAAAATAAAAACATGATAACATGGGATTCGAACCAATGACAGTCTTAATATGATAGTGCAAACCCAACACCTTACTAACTGTGCTAACCAGACTGTGCATACCAGACACACAATTTATCAGAGATTTAAGTGAATAAGCTACAGTGTCCAAGGTACTAAACATAATATATTCTATGTGGTGTCATAAGCAAGTCATTAGAATACTTTCCTACTAAATTTATAAGACATACGCATTCAATAATTGAGTAAACAAAGAGAAAATAAAGCTATCTATTGGGTTTCACCAAAAAGTCCATTGGAAGACTTGACTATTGTTGTTAAAAGACATAGGCATTCATATTATAGAGCCACAAACCACACCAGTAAAATAAAAACATGATAACATGGGATTCAAACCAATTGCAGTCTTAATTTGATAGTGCTAACCCAACACCTTACTAACTGTGCTAACCAGACTGTGCATACCAGACACACAATTTATCAGAGATTTAAGTGAATAAGCTACAGTGTCCAAGGTACTAAACATAATATATTCTATGGGGTGTCATAAGCAAGTCATTAGAATACTTTCCTACTAAATTTATAAGACATAAGCATTCAATATTTGAGTAAACAAAGAGAAAATAAAGCTATCTATTGGGTTTCACTAAAAAGTCCATTGGAAGACTTGACTATTGTTGTTAAAAGACATAGGCATTCATATTATAGAGCCACAAACCACACTAGTAAAATAAAAATATGATAACATGGGATTCAAACCAATTACAGTCTTAATTTGATAGTGCCAACCTAACACCTTACTAACTGTGCTAACCAGACTGTGCATACCAAACACACAATTTATCAGAGATTTAAGTGAATAAGCTACAGTGTCCAAGGTACTAAACATAATATATTCTATGGGGTGTCATAAGCAAGTCATTAGAATACTTTCCTACTAAATTTATAAGACATAAGCATTCAATATTTGAGTAAACAAAGAGAAAATAAAGCTATCTATTGGGTTTCACTAAAAAGTCCATTGGAAGACTTGACTATTGTTGTTAAAAGACATAGGCATTCATATTATAGAGCCACAAACCACACTAGTAAAATAAAAATATGATAACATGTGATTTGAACCAATTACAGTCTTAATTTGTTAGTGCAAACCCAACACCTTACTAACTGTGCTAACCAGACTGTACATACCAGACACACAATTTATCAGAGATTTAAGTGAATAAGCTACAGTGTCCAAGGTACTAAACATAATATATTCTATGGGGTGTCATAAGCAAGTCATTAGAATACTTTCCTACTAAATTTATAAGACATAAACATTCAATATTTGAGTAAACAAAGAGAAAATAAAGCTATCTATTGGGTTTCACTAAAAAGTCCATTGGAAGACTTGACTATTGTTGTTAAAAGACATAGGCATTCATATTATAGAGCCACAAACCACACTAGTAAAATAAAAACATGATAACAAGGGATTCGAACCAATTACAGTCTTAATTTGATAGTGCAAACCCAACACCTTACTAACTGTGCTAACCAGACTGTGGGTACAAGACACACAATTTAACAGAGATTTAAGTGAATAAGCTACAGTGTCCAAGGTACTAAACATAATATATTCTATGGGGTGTCATAAGCAAGTCATTAGAATACTTTCCTACTAAATTTATAAGACATAAGCATTCAATATTTGAGTAAACAAAGAGAAAATAAAGCTATCTATTGGGTTTCACTAAAAAGTCCATTGGAAGACTTGACTATTGTTGTTAAAAGACATAGGCATTCATATTATAGAGCCACAAACCACACTAGTAAAATAAAAATATGATAACATGTGATTTGAACCAATTACAGTCTTAATTTGATAGTGCAAACCCAACACCTTACTAACTGTGCTAACCAGACTGTACATACCAGACACACAATTTATCAGAGATTTAAGTGAATAAGCTACAGTGTCCAAGGTACTAAACATAATATATTCTATGGGGTGTCATAAGCAAGTCATTAGAATACTTTCCTACTAAATTTATAAGACATAAACATTCAATATTTGAGTAAACAAAGAGAAAATAAAGCTATCTATTGGGTTTCACTAAAAAGTCCATTGGAAGACTTGACTATTGTTGTTAAAAGACATAGGCATTCATATTATAGAGCCACAAACCACACTAGTAAAATAAAAACATGATAACAAGGGATTCGAACCAATTACAGTCTTAATTTGATAGTGCAAACCCAACAGCTTACTAACTGTGCTAACCAGACTGTGCATAGCAAACACACAATTTATCAGAGATTTAAGTGAATAAGCTACAGTGTCCAAGGTACTAAACATAATATATTCTATGGGGTGTCATAAGCAAGTCATTAGTATACTTTCCTACTTAATTTATAAGACATACGCATTCAATAATTGAGTAAACAAAGAGAAAATAAAGCTATCTATTGGGTTTCACTAAAAAGTCCATTGGAAGACTTGACTATTGTTGTTAAAAGACATAAGCATTCATATTATAGAGCCACAAACCACACTATTAAAATAAAAACATGATAACATGGGATTCGAACCAATGACAGTCTTAATATGATAGTGCAAACCCAACACCTTACTAACTGTGCTAACCAGACTGTGCATACCAGACACACAATTTATCAGAGATTTAAGTGAATAAGCTACAGTGTCCAAGGTACTAAACATAATATATTCTATGGGGTGTCATAAGCAAGTCATTAGAATACTTTCCTACTAAATTTATAAGACATAAACATTCAATATTTGAGTAAACAAAGAGAAAATAAAGCTATCTATTGGGTTTCACTAAAAAGTCCATTGGAAGACTTGACTATTGTTGTTAAAAGACATAGGCATTCATATTATAGAGCCACAAACCACACTAGTAAAATAAAAACATGATAACAAGGGATTCAAACCAATTACAGTCTTAATTTGATAGTGCAAACCCAACACCTTACTAACTGTGCTAACCAGACTGTGCATACCAGACACTCAATTTATCAGAGATTTAAGTGAATAAGCTACAGTGTCCAAGGTACTAAACATAATATATTCTATGGGGTGTCATAAGCAAGTCATTAGAATACTTTCTACTAAATTTATAAGACATAAGCATTCAATAATTGAGTAAACAAAGGGAAAATAAAGCTATCTATTTCTGTTTCACTAAAACGTCCATTGGAAGACTTGACTATTGTTGTTAAAAGACATAGGCATTCATATTATAGAGCAACAAACCACACTAGTAAAATAAAAACATGATATTCGAACCAATGACAGCCTTAATTTGATAGTGCAAACCCAACACCTTACTAACTGTGCTAACCAGACTGTACATACCAGACACACAATTTATCAGAGATTTAAGTGAATAAGCTACAGTGTCCAAGGTACTAAACATAATATATTCTATGGGGTGTTATAAGCAAGTCATTAGAATACTTTCCTACTAAATTTATAAGACATAAGCATTCAATATTTGAGTAAACAAAGAGAAAATAAAGCTATCTATTGGGTTTCACTAAAAAGTCCTTTGGAAGACTTGACTATTGTTGTTAAAAGACATAGGCATTCATATTATAGAGCCACAAACCACACTAGTAAAATAAAAATATGATAACATGTGATTTGAACCAATTACAGTCTTAATTTGATAGTGCAAACCCAACACCTTACTAACTGTGCTAACCAGACTGTACATACCAGACACACAATTTATCAGAGATTTAAGTGAATAAGCTACAGTGTCCAAGGTACTAAACATAATATATTCTATGGGGTGTCATAAGCAAGTCATTAGAATACTTTCCTACTAATTTTATAAGACATAAACATTCAATATTTGAGTAAAGAAAGAGAAAATAAAGCTATCTATTGGGTTTCACTAAAAAGTCCATTGGAAGACTTGACTATTGTTGTTAAAAGACATAGGCATTCATATTATAGAGCCACAAACCACACTAGTAAAATAAAAACATGATAACAAGGGATTCGAACCAATTACAGTCTTAATTTGATAGTGCAAACCCAACACCTTACTAACTGTGCTAACCAGACTGTGCATACGAGACACACAATTTATCAGAGATTTAAGTGAATAAGCTACAGTGTCCAAGGTACTAAACATAATATATTCTATGGGGTGTCATAAGCAAGTCATTAGAATACTTTCCTACTAAATTTATAAGACATAAGCATTCAATATTTGAGTAAACAAAGAGAAAATAAAGCTATCTATTGGGTTTCACTAAAAAGTCCATTGGAAGACTTGACTGTTGTTGTTAAAAGACATAGGCATTCATATTATAGAGCCACAAACCACACTAGTAAAATAAAAATATGATAACATGTGATTTGAACCAATTACAGTCTTAATTTGATAGTGCAAACCCAACACCTTACTAACTGTGCTAACCAGACTGTACATACCAGACACACAATTTATCAGAGATTTAAGTGAATAAGCTACAGTGTCCAAGGTACTAAACATAATATATTCTATTGGGTGTCATAAGCAAGTCATTAGAATACTTTCCTACTAAATTTATAAGACATAAACATTCAATATTTGAGTAAACAAAGAGAAAATAAAGCTATCTATTGGGTTTCACTAAAAAGTCCATTGGAAGACTTGACTATTGTTGTTAAAAGACATAGGCATTCATATTATAGAGCCACAAACCACACTAGTAAAATAAAAACATGATAACAAGGGATTCGAACCAATTACAGTCTTAATTTGATAGTGCAAACCCAACAGCTTACTAACTGTGCTAACCAGACTGTGCATAGCAAACACACAATTTATCAGAGATTTAAGTGAATAAGCTACAGTGTCCAAGGTACTAAACATAATATATTCTATGGGGTGTCATAAGCAAGTCATTAGTATACTTTCCTACTTAATTTATAAGACATACGCATTCAATAATTGAGTAAACAAAGAGAAAATAAAGCTATCTATTGGGTTTCACTAAAAAGTCCATTGGAAGACTTGACTATTGTTGTTAAAAGACATAAGCATTCATATTATAGAGCCACAAACCACACTATTAAAATAAAAACATGATAACATGGGATTCGATCCAATGACAGTCTTAATATGATAGTGCAAACCCAACACCTTACTAACTGTGCTAACCAGACTGTGCATACCAGACACACAGTTTATCAGAGATTTAAGTGAATAAGCTACAGTGTCCAAGGTACTAAACATAATATATTCTATGGGGTGTCATAAGCAAGTCATTAGAATACTTTCCTACTAAATTTATAAGACATAAACATTCAATATTTGAGTAAACAAAGAGAAAATAAAGCTATCTATTGGGTTTCACTAAAAAGTCCATTGGAAGACTTGACTATTGTTGTTAAAAGACATAGGCATTCATATTATAGAGCCACAAACCACACTAGTAAAATAAAAACATGATAACAAGGGATTCAAACCAATTACAGTCTTAATTTGATAGTGCAAACCCAACACCTTACTAACTGTGCTAACCAGACTGTGCATACCAGACACTCAATTTATCAGAGATTTAAGTGAATAAGCTACAGTGTCCAAGGTACTAAACATAATATATTCTATGGGGTGTCATAAGCAAGTCATTAGAATACTTTCTACTAAATTTATAAGACATAAGCATTCAATAATTGAGTAAACAAAGGGAAAATAAAGCTATCTATTTCTGTTTCACTAAAACGTCCATTGCAAGACTTGACTATTGTTGTTAAAAGACATAGGCATTCATATTATAGAGCAACAAACCACACTAGTAAAATAAAAACATGATATTCAAACCAATGACAGCCTTTATTTGATAGTGCAAACCCAACACCTTACTAACTGTGCTAACCAGACTGTACATACCAGACACACAATTTATCAGAGATTTAAGTGAATAAGCTACAGTGTCCAAGGTACTAAACATAATATATTCTATGGGGTGTTATAAGCAAGTCATTAGAATACTTTCCTACTAAATTTATAAGACATAAGCATTCAATATTTGAGTAAACAAAGAGAAAATAAAGCTATCTATTGGGTTTCACTAAAAAGTCCTTTGGAAGACTTGACTATTGTTGTTAAAAGACATAGGCATTCATATTATAGAGCCACAAACCACACTAGTAAAATAAAAATATGATAACATGTGATTTGAACCAATTACAGTCTTAATTTGATAGTGCAAACCCAACACCTTACTAACTGTGCTAACCAGACTGTACATACCAGACACACAATTTATCAGAGATTTAAGTGAATAAGCTACAGTGTCCAAGGTACTAAACATAATATATTCTATGGGGTGTCATAAGCAAGTCATTAGAATACTTTCCTACTAATTTTATAAGACATAAACATTCAATATTTGAGTAAAGAAAGAGAAAATAAAGCTATCTATTGGGTTTCACTAAAAAGTCCATTGGAAGACTTGACTATTGTTGTTAAAAGACATAGGCATTCATATTATAGAGCCACAAACCACACTAGTAAAATAAAAACATGATAACAAGGGATTCGAACCAATTACAGTCTTAATTTGATAGTGCAAACCCAACACCTTACTAACTGTGCTAACCAGACTGTGCATACGAGACACACAATTTATCAGAGATTTAAGTGAATAAGCTACAGTGTCCAAGGTACTAAACATAATATATTCTATGGGGTGTCATAAGCAAGTCATTAGAATACTTTCCTACTAAATTTATAAGACATAAGCATTCAATATTTGAGTAAACAAAGAGAAAATAAAGCTATCTATTGGGTTTCACTAAAAAGTCCATTGGAAGACTTGACTGTTGTTGTTAAAAGACATAGTTATTCATATTATAGAGCCACAAACCACACTAGTAAAATAAAAATATGATAACATGTGATTTGAACCAATTACAGTCTTAATTTGATAGTGCAAACCCAACACCTTACTAACTGTGCTAACCAGACTGTACATACCAGACACACAATTTATCAGAGATTTAAGTGAATAAGCTACAGTGTCCAAGGTACTAAACATAATATATTCTATTGGGTGTCATAAGCAAGTCATTAGAATACTTTCCTACTAAATTTATAAGACATAAACATTCAATATTTGAGTAAACAAAGAGAAAATAAAGCTATCTATTGGGTTTCACTAAAAAGTCCATTGGAAGACTTGACTATTGTTGTTAAAAGTCATAGGCATTCATATTATAGAGCCACAAACCACACTAGTAAAATAAAAACATGATAACAAGGGATTCGAACCAATTACAGTCTTAATTTGATAGTGCAAACCCAACACCTTACTAACTGTGCTAACCAGACTGTGCATACCAGACACACAATTTATCAGAGATTTAAGTGAATAAGCTACAGTGTCCAAGGTACTAAACATAATATATTCTATGGGGTGTCATAAGCAAGTCATTAGAATACTTTCTACTAAATTTATAAGACATAAGCATTCAATAATTAAGTAAACAAAGAGAAAATAAAGCTATCTATTGGGTTTCACTAAAAAGTCCACTGGAAGACTTGACTATTGTTGTTAAAAGACATAGGCATTCATATTATAGAGCCACAAACCACACTAGTAAAATAAAAACTTGATAACATGGGATTCGAACCAATGACAGTCTTAAATTTATAGTGCAAACCCAACAGCTTACTAACTGTGCTAACCAGACAGTGCATAGCAAACACACAATTTATCAGAGATTTAAGTGAATAAGCTACAGTGTCCAAGGTACTAAACATAATATATTCTATGGGGTGTCATAAGCAAGTCATTAGTATACTTTCCTACTTAATTTATAAGACATACGTATTCAATAATTGAGTAAACAAAGAGAAAATAAAGCTATCTATTGGGTTTCACTAAAAAGTCCATTGGAAGACTTGACTTGTTGTTAAAAGACATAGGCATTCATATTATAGAGCCACAAACCACACTAGTAAAATAAAAATATGATAACATGTGATTTGAACCAATTACAGTCTTAATTTGATAGTGCAAACCCAACACCTTACTAACTGTGCTAACCAGACTGTACATACCAGACACACAATTTATCAGAGATTTAAGTGAATAAGCTACAGTGTCCAAGGTACTAAACATAATATATTCTATGGGGTGTCATAAGCAAGTCATTAGAATACTTTCTACTAAATTTATAAGACATAAGCATTCAATAATTGAGTAAACAAAGAGAAAATAAAGCTATCTATTAGGTTTCACTAAAAAGTCCACTGGAAGACTTGACTATTGTTGTTAAAAGACATAGGCATTCATATTATAGAGCCACAAACCACACTAGTAAAATAAAAACTTGATAACATGGGATTCGAACCAATGACAGTCTTAAATTTATAGTGCAAACCCAACAGCTTACTAACTGTGCTAACCAGACTGTGCATAGCAAATGCACAATTTATCAGAGATTTAAGTGAATAAGCTACAGTGTCCAAGGTACTAAACATAATATATTCTATGGGGTGTCATAAGCAAGTCATTAGTATACTTTCCTACTTAATTTATAAGACATACGCATTCAATAATTGAGTAAACAAAGAGAAAATAAAGCTATCTATTGGGTTTCACTAAAAAGTCCATTGGAAGACTTGACTATTGTTGTTAAAAGACATAAGCATTCATATTATAGAGCCACAAACCACACTAGTAAAATAAAAACATGATAACATGGGATTCGAACCAATGACAGTCTTAATATGATAGTGCAAACCCAACACCTTACTAACTGTGCTAACCAGACTGTGCATACCAGACACACAATTTATCAGAGATTTAAGTGAATAAGCTACAGTGTCCAAGGTACTAAACATAATACATTCTATGGGGTGTCATAAGCAAGTCATTAGAATACTTTCTACTAAATTTATATGACATAAGCATTCAATATTTGAGTAAACAAAGAGAAAATAAAGCTATCTATTGGGTTTCACTAAAAAGTCCATTGGAAGACTTGACTATTGTTGTTAAAAGACATAGGCATTCATATTATAGAGCCACAAACCACACTAGTAAAATAAAAATATGATAACATGTGATTTGAAACAATTACAGTCTTAATTTGATAGTGCAAACCCAACACCTTACTAACTGTGCTAACCAGACTGTACATACCAGACCCACAATTTATCAGAGATTTAAGTGAATAAGCTACAGTGTCCAAGGTACTAAACATAATATATTCTATGGGGTGTCATAAGCAAGTCATTAGAATACTTTCCTACCAAATTTATAAGACATAAACATTCAATATTTGAGTAAAGAAAGAGAAAATAAAGCTATCTATTGGGTTTCACGAAAAAGTCCATTGGAAGACTTGACTATTGTTGTTAAAAGACATAGGCATTCATATTATAGAGCCACAAACCACACTAGTAAAATAAAAACATGATAACAAGGGATTGGAACCAATTACAGTCTTAATTTGATAGTGCAAACCCAACACCTTACTAACTGTGCTAAGCAGACTGTGCATACGAGACTCACAATTTATCAGAGATTTAAGTGAATAAGCTACAGTGTCCAAGGTACTAAACATAATATATTCTATGGGGTGTCATAAGCAAGTCATTAGAATACTTTCCTACTAAATTTATAAGACATAAACATTCAATATTTGAGTAAACAAAGAGAAAATAAAGCTATCTATTGGGTTTCACTAAAAAGTCCATTGGAAGACTTGACTATTGTTGTTAAAAGACATAGGCATTCATATTATAGAGCCACAAACCACACTAGTAAAATAAAAATATGATAACATGTGATTTGAACCAATTACAGTCTTAATTTGATAGTGCAAACCCAACACCTTACTAACTGTGCTAACCAGACTGTACACACCAGACACACAATTTATCAGAGATTTAAGTGAATAAGCTACAGTGTCCAAGGTACTAAACATAATATATTCTATGGGGTGTCATAAGCAAGTCATTAGAATACTTTCCTACTAAATTTATAAGACATAAACATTCAATATTTGAGTAAACAAAGAGAAAATAAAGCTATCTATTGGGTTTCACTAAAAAGTCCATTGGAAGACTTGACTATTGTTGCTAAAAGACATAGGCATTCATATTATAGAGCCACAAACCACACTAGTAAAATAAAAACATGATAACAAGGGATTCAAACCAATTACAGTCTTAATTTGATAGTGCAAACCCAACACCTTACTAACTGTGCTAACCAGACTGTGCATACCAGACACACAATTTATCAGAGATTTAAGTGAATAAGCTACAGTGTCCAAGGTACTAAACATAATATATTCTATGGGGTGTCATAAGCAAGTCATTAGAATACTTTCTACTAAATTTATAAGACATAAGCATTCAATAATTGAGTAAACAAAGAGAAAATAAAGCTATCTATTGGGTTTCACCAAAAAGTCCATTGGAAGACTTGACTGTTGTTGTTAAAAGACATAGGCATTCATATTATAGAGCCACAAACCACACTAGTAAAATAAAAACATGATAACAAGGGATTCAAACCAATTACAGTCTTAATTTGATAGTGCAAACCCAACACCTTACTAACTGTGCTAACCAGACTGTGCATACCAGACACTCAATTTATCAGAGATTTAAGTGAATAAGCTACAGTGTCCAAGGTACTAAACATAATATATTCTATGGGGTGTCATAAGCAAGTCATTAGAATACTTTCTACTAAATTTATAAGACATAAGCATTCAATAATTGAGTAAACAAAGGGAAAATAAAGCTATCTATTTCTGTTTCACTAAAACGTCCATTGGAAGACTTGACTATTGTTGTTAAAAGACATAGGCATTCATATTATAGAGCAACAAACCACACTAGTAAAATAAAAACATGATATTCGAACCAATGACAGCCTTAATTTGATAGTACAAACCCAACACCTTACTAACTGTGCTAACCAGACTGTACATACCAGACACACAATTTATCAGAGATTTAAGTGAATAAGCTACAGTGTCCAAGGTACTAAACATAATATATTCTATGGGGTGTTATAAGCAAGTCATTAGAATACTTTCCTACTAAATTTATAAGACATAAGCATTCAATATTTGAGTAAACAAAGAGAAAATAAAGCTATCTATTGGGTTTCACTAAAAAGTCCTTTGGAAGACTTGACTATTGTTGTTAAAAGACATAGGCATTCATATTATAGAGCCACAAACCACACTAGTAAAATAAAAATATGATAACATGTGATTTGAACCAATTACAGTCTTAATTTGATAGTGCAAACCCAACACCTTACTAACTGTGCTAACCAGACTGTACATACCAGACACACAATTTATCAGAGATTTAAGTGAATAAGCTACAGTGTCCAAGGTACTAAACATAATATATTCTATGGGGTGTCATAAGCAAGTCATTAGAATACTTTCCTACTAATTTTATAAGACATAAACATTCAATATTTGAGTAAAGAAAGAGAAAATAAAGCTATCTATTGGGTTTCACTAAAAAGTCCATTGGAAGACTTGACTATTGTTGTTAAAAGACATAGGCATTCATATTATAGAGCCACAAACCACACTAGTAAAATAAAAACATGATAACAAGGGATTCGAACCAATTACAGTCTTAATTTGATAGTGCAAACCCAACACCTTACTAACTGTGCTAACCAGACTGTGCATACGAGACACACAATTTATCAGAGATTTAAGTGAATAAGCTACAGTGTCCAAGGTACTAAACATAATATATTCTATGGGGTGTCATAAGCAAGTCATTAGAATACTTTCCTACTAAATTTATAAGACATAAGCATTCAATATTTGAGTAAACAAAGAGAAAATAAAGCTATCTATTGGGTTTCACTAAAAAGTCCATTGGAAGACTTGACTGTTGTTGTTAAAAGACATAGGCATTCATATTATAGAGCCACAAACCACACTAGTAAAATAAAAATATGATAACATGTGATTTGAACCAATTACAGTCTTAATTTGATAGTGCAAACCCAACACCTTACTAACTGTGCTAACCAGACTGTACATACCAGACACACAATTTATCAGAGATTTAAGTGAATAAGCTACAGTGTCCAAGGTACTAAACATAATATATTCTATTGGGTGTCATAAGCAAGTCATTAGAATACTTTCCTACTAAATTTATAAGACATAAACATTCAATATTTGAGTAAACAAAGAGAAAATAAAGCTATCTATTGGGTTTCACTAAAAAGTCCATTGGAAGACTTGACTATTGTTGTTAAAAGACATAGGCATTCATATTATAGAGCCACAAACCACACTAGTAAAATAAAAACATGATAACAAGGGATTCGAACCAATTACAGTCTTAATTTGATAGTGCAAACCCAACAGCTTACTAACTGTGCTAACCAGACTGTGCATAGCAAACACACAATTTATCAGAGATTTAAGTGAATAAGCTACAGTGTCCAAGGTACTAAACATAATATATTCTATGGGGTGTCATAAGCAAGTCATTAGTATACTTTCCTACTTAATTTATAAGACATACGCATTCAATAATTGAGTAAACAAAGAGAAAATAAAGCTATCTATTGGGTTTCACTAAAAAGTCCATTGGAAGACTTGACTATTGTTGTTAAAAGACATAAGCATTCATATTATAGAGCCACAAACCACACTATTAAAATAAAAACATGATAACATGGGATTCGATCCAATGACAGTCTTAATATGATAGTGCAAACCCAACACCTTACTAACTGTGCTAACCAGACTGTGCATACCAGACACACAATTTATCAGAGATTTAAGTGAATAAGCTACAGTGTCCAAGGTACTAAACATAATATATTCTATGGGGTGTCATAAGCAAGTCATTAGAATACTTTCCTACTAAATTTATAAGACATAAACATTCAATATTTGAGTAAACAAAGAGAAAATAAAGCTATCTATTGGGTTTCACTAAAAAGTCCATTGGAAGACTTGACTATTGTTGTTAAAAGACATAGGCATTCATATTATAGAGCCACAAACCACACTAGTAAAATAAAAACATGATAACAAGGGATTCAAACCAATTACAGTCTTAATTTGATAGTGCAAACCCAACACCTTACTAACTGTGCTAACCAGACTGTGCATACCAGACACTCAATTTATCAGAGATTTAAGTGAATAAGCTACAGTGTCCAAGGTACTAAACATAATATATTCTATGGGGTGTCATAAGCAAGTCATTAGAATACTTTCTACTAAATTTATAAGACATAAGCATTCAATAATTGAGTAAACAAAGGGAAAATAAAGCTATCTATTTCTGTTTCACTAAAACGTCCATTGCAAGACTTGACTATTGTTGTTAAAAGACATAGGCATTCATATTATAGAGCAACAAACCACACTAGTAAAATAAAAACATGATATTCAAACCAATGACAGCCTTTATTTGATAGTGCAAACCCAACACCTTACTAACTGTGCTAACCAGACTGTACATACCAGACACACAATTTATCAGAGATTTAAGTGAATAAGCTACAGTGTCCAAGGTACTAAACATAATATATTCTATGGGGTGTTATAAGCAAGTCATTAGAATACTTTCCTACTAAATTTATAAGACATAAGCATTCAATATTTGAGTAAACAAAGAGAAAATAAAGCTATCTATTGGGTTTCACTAAAAAGTCCTTTGGAAGACTTGACTATTGTTGTTAAAAGACATAGGCATTCATATTATAGAGCCACAAACCACACTATTAAAATAAAAACATGATAACATGGGATTCGATCCAATGACAGTCTTAATATGATAGTGCAAACCCAACACCTTACTAACTGTGCTAACCAGACTGTGCATACCAGACACACAATTTATCAGAGATTTAAGTGAATAAGCTACAGTGTCCAAGGTACTAAACATAATATATTCTATGGGGTGTCATAAGCAAGTCATTAGAATACTTTCCTACTAAATTTATAAGACATAAACATTCAATATTTGAGTAAACAAAGAGAAAATAAAGCTATCTATTGGGTTTCACTAAAAAGTCCATTGGAAGACTTGACTATTGTTGTTAAAAGACATAGGCATTCATATTATAGAGCCACAAACCACACTAGTAAAATAAAAACATGATAACAAGGGATTCAAACCAATTACAGTCTTAATTTGATAGTGCAAACCCAACACCTTACTAACTGTGCTAACCAGACTGTGCATACCAGACACTCAATTTATCAGAGATTTAAGTGAATAAGCTACAGTGTCCAAGGTACTAAACATAATATATTCTATGGGGTGTCATAAGCAAGTCATTAGAATACTTTCTACTAAATTTATAAGACATAAGCATTCAATAATTGAGTAAACAAAGGGAAAATAAAGCTATCTATTTCTGTTTCACTAAAACGTCCATTGCAAGACTTGACTATTGTTGTTAAAAGACATAGGCATTCATATTATAGAGCAACAAACCACACTAGTAAAATAAAAACATGATATTCAAACCAATGACAGCCTTTATTTGATAGTGCAAACCCAACACCTTACTAACTGTGCTAACCAGACTGTACATACCAGACACACAATTTATCAGAGATTTAAGTGAATAAGCTACAGTGTCCAAGGTACTAAACATAATATATTCTATGGGGTGTTATAAGCAAGTCATTAGAATACTTTCCTACTAAATTTATAAGACATAAGCATTCAATATTTGAGTAAACAAAGAGAAAATAAAGCTATCTATTGGGTTTCACTAAAAAGTCCTTTGGAAGACTTGACTATTGTTGTTAAAAGACATAGGCATTCATATTATAGAGCCACAAACCACACTAGTAAAATAAAAATATGATAACATGTGATTTGAACCAATTACAGTCTTAATTTGATAGTGCAAACCCAACACCTTACTAACTGTGCTAACCAGACTGTACATACCAGACACACAATTTATCAGAGATTTAAGTGAATAAGCTACAGTGTCCAAGGTACTAAACATAATATATTCTATGGGGTGTCATAAGCAAGTCATTAGAATACTTTCCTACTAATTTTATAAGACATAAACATTCAATATTTGAGTAAAGAAAGAGAAAATAAAGCTATCTATTGGGTTTCACTAAAAAGTCCATTGGAAGACTTGACTATTGTTGTTAAAAGACATAGGCATTCATATTATAGAGCCACAAACCACACTAGTAAAATAAAAACATGATAACAAGGGATTCGAACCAATTACAGTCTTAATTTGATAGTGCAAACCCAACACCTTACTAACTGTGCTAACCAGACTGTGCATACGAGACACACAATTTATCAGAGATTTAAGTGAATAAGCTACAGTGTCCAAGGTACTAAACATAATATATTCTATGGGGTGTCATAAGCAAGTCATTAGAATACTTTCCTACTAAATTTATAAGACATAAGCATTCAATATTTGAGTAAACAAAGAGAAAATAAAGCTATCTATTGGGTTTCACTAAAAAGTCCATTGGAAGACTTGACTGTTGTTGTTAAAAGACATAGTTATTCATATTATAGAGCCACAAACCACACTAGTAAAATAAAAATATGATAACATGTGATTTGAACCAATTACAGTCTTAATTTGATAGTGCATACCCAACACCTTACTAACTGTGCTAACCAGACTGTACATACCAGACACACAATTTATCAGAGATTTAAGTGAATAAGCTACAGTGTCCAAGGTACTAAACATAATATATTCTATTGGGTGTCATAAGCAAGTCATTAGAATACTTTCCTACTAAATTTATAAGACATAAACATTCAATATTTGAGTAAACAAAGAGAAAATAAAGCTATCTATTGGGTTTCACTAAAAAGTCCATTGGAAGACTTGACTATTGTTGTTAAAAGTCATAGGCATTCATATTATAGAGCCACAAACCACACTAGTAAAATAAAAACATGATAACAAGGGATTCGAACCAATTACAGTCTTAATTTGATAGTGCAAACCCAACACCTTACTAACTGTGCTAACCAGACTGTGCATACCAGACACACAATTTATCAGAGATTTAAGTGAATAAGCTACAGTGTCCAAGGTACTAAACATAATATATTCTATGCGGTGTCATAAGCAAGTCATTAGAATACTTTCTACTAAATTTATAAGACATAAGCATTCAATAATTAAGTAAACAAAGAGAAAATAAAGCTATCTATTGGGTTTCACTAAAAAGTCCACTGGAAGACTTGACTATTGTTGTTAAAAGACATAGGCATTCATATTATAGAGCCACAAACCACACTAGTAAAATAAAAACTTGATAACATGGGATTCGAACCAATGACAGTCTTAAATTTATAGTGCAAACCCAACAGCTTACTAACTGTGCTAACCAGACAGTGCATAGCAAACACACAATTTATCAGAGATTTAAGTGAATAAGCTACAGTGTCCAAGGTACTAAACATAATATATTCTATGGGGTGTCATAAGCAAGTCATTAGTATACTTTCCTACTTAATTTATAAGACATACGTATTCAATAATTGAGTAAACAAAGAGAAAATAAAGCTATCTATTGGGTTTCACTAAAAAGTCCATTGGAAGACTTGACTTGTTGTTAAAAGACATAGGCATTCATATTATAGAGCCACAAACCACACTAGTAAAATAAAAATATGATAACATGTGATTTGAACCAATTACAGTCTTAATTTGATAGTGCAAACCCAACACCTTACTAACTGTGCTAACCAGACTGTACATACCAGACACACAATTTATCAGAGATTTAAGTGAATAAGCTACAGTGTCCAAGGTACTAAACATAATATATTCTATGGGGTGTCATAAGCAAGTCATTAGAATACTTTCTACTAAATTTATAAGACATAAGCATTCAATAATTGAGTAAACAAAGAGAAAATAAAGCTATCTATTAGGTTTCACTAAAAAGTCCACTGGAAGACTTGACTATTGTTGTTAAAAGACATAGGCATTCATATTATAGAGCCACAAACCACACTAGTAAAATAAAAACTTGATAACATGGGATTCGAACCAATGACAGTCTTAAATTTATAGTGCAAACCCAACAGCTTACTAACTGTGCTAACCAGACTGTGCATAGCAAATACACAATTTATCAGAGATTTAAGTGAATAAGCTACAGTGTCCAAGGTACTAAACATAATATATTCTATGGGGTGTCATAAGCAAGTCATTAGTATACTTTCCTACTTAATTTATAAGACATACGCATTCAATAATTGAGTAAACAAAGAGAAAATAAAGCTATCTATTGGGTTTCACTAAAAAGTCCATTGGAAGACTTGACTATTGTTGTTAAAAGACATAAGCATTCATATTATAGAGCCACAAACCACACTAGTAAAATAAAAACATGATAACATGGGATTCGAACCAATGACAGTCTTAATATGATAGTGCAAACCCAACACCTTACTAACTGTGCTAACCAGACTGTGCATACCAGACACACAATTTATCAGAGATTTAAGTGAATAAGCTACAGTGTCCAAGGTACTAAACATAATATATTCTATGGGGTGTCATAAGCAAGTCATTAGAATACTTTCTACTAAATTTATAAGACATAAGCATTCAATATTTGAGTAAACAAAGAGAAAATAAAGCTATCTATTGGGTTTCACTAAAAAGTCCATTGGAAGACTTGACTATTGTTGTTAAAAGACATAGGCATTCATATTATAGAGCCACAAACCACACTAGTAAAATAAAAATATGATAACATGTGATTTGAAACAATTACAGTCTTAATTTGATAGTGCAAACCCAACACCTTACTAACTGTGCTAACCAGACTGTACATACCAGACCCACAATTTATCAGAGATTTAAGTGAATAAGCTACAGTGTCCAAGGTACTAAACATAATATATTCTATGGGGTGTCATAAGCAAGTCATTAGAATACTTTCCTACCAAATTTATAAGACATAAACATTCAATATTTGAGTAAAGAAAGAGAAAATAAAGCTATCTATTGGGTTTCACGAAAAAGTCCATTGGAAGACTTGACTATTGTTGTTAAAAGACATAGGCATTCATATTATAGAGCCACAAACCACACTAGTAAAATAAAAACATGATAACAAGGGATTGGAACCAATTACAGTCTTAATTTGATAGTGCAAACCCAACACCTTACTAACTGTGCTAAGCAGACTGTGCATACGAGACTCACAATTTATCAGAGATTTAAGTGAATAAGCTACAGTGTCCAAGGTACTAAACATAATATATTCTATGGGGTGTCATAAGCAAGTCATTAGAATACTTTCCTACTAAATTTATAAGACATAAACATTCAATATTTGAGTAAACAAAGAGAAAATAAAGCTATCTATTGGGTTTCACTAAAAAGTCCATTGGAAGACTTGACTATTGTTGTTAAAAGACATAGGCATTCATATTATAGAGCCACAAACCACACTAGTAAAATAAAAATATGATAACATGCGATTTGAACCAATTACAGTCTTAATTTGATAGTGCAAACCCAACACCTTACTAACTGTGCTAACCAGACTGTACACACCAGACACACAATTTATCAGAGATTTAAGTGAATAAGCTACAGTGTCCAAGGTACTAAACATAATATATTCTATGGGGTGTCATAAGCAAGTCATTAGAATACTTCCCTACTAAATTTATAAGACATAAACATTCAATATTTGAGTAAACAAAGAGAAAATAAAGCTATCTATTGGGTTTCACTAAAAAGTCCATTGGAAGACTTGACTATTGTTGCTAAAAGACATAGGCATTCATATTATAGAGCCACAAACCACACTAGTAAAATAAAAACATGATAACAAGGGATTCAAACCAATTACAGTCTTAATTTGATAGTGCAAACCCAACACCTTACTAACTGTGCTAACCAGACTGTGCATACCAGACACACAATTTATCAGAGATTTAAGTGAATAAGCTACAGTGTCCAAGGTACTAAACATAATATATTCTATGGGGTGTCATAAGCAAGTCATTAGAATACTTTCTACTAAATTTATAAGACATAAGCATTCAATAATTGAGTAAACAAAGAGAAAATAAAGCTATCTATTGGGTTTCACCAAAAAGTCCATTGGAAGACTTGACTATTGTTGTTAAAAGACATAGGCATTCATATTATAGAGCCACAAACCACACAAGTAAAATAAAAACATGATAACATGGGATTCAAACCAATTGCAGTCTTAATTTGATAGTGCCAACCCAACACCTTACTAACTGTGCTAACCAGACTGTGCATACCAGACACACAATTTATCAGAGATTTAAGTGAATAAGCTACAGTGTCCAAGGTACTAAACATAATATATTCTATGGGGTGTCATAAGCAAGTCATTAGTATACTTTCCTACTTAATTTATAAGACATACGTATTCAATAATTGAGTAAACAAAGAGAAAATAAAGCTATCTATTGGGTTTCACTAAAAAGTCCATTGGAAGACTTGACTATTGTTGTTAAAAGACATAGGCATTCATATTATAGAGCCACAAACCACACTAGTAAAATAAAAATATGATAACATGTGATTTGAACCAATTACAGTCTTAATTTGATAGTGCAAACCCAACACCTTACTAACTGTGCTAACCAGACTGTACATACCAGACACACAATTTATCAGAGATTTAAGTGAATAAGCTACAGTGTCCAAGGTACTAAACATAATATATTCTATGGGGTGTCATAAGCAAGTCATTAGAATACTTTCTACTAAATTTATAAGACATAAGCATTCAATAATTGAGTAAACAAAGAGAAAATAAAGCTATCTATTGGGTTTCACTAAAAAGTCCACTGGAAGACTTGACTATTGTTGTTAAAAGACATAGGCATTCATATTATAGAGCCACAAACCACACTAGTAAAATAAAAACTTGATAACATGGGATTCGAACCAATGACAGTCTTAAATTTATAGTGCAAACCCAACAGCTTACTAACTGTGCTAACCAGACTGTGCATAGCAAATACACAATTTATCAGAGATTTAAGTGAATAAGCTACAGTGTCCAAGGTACTAAACATAATATATTCTATGGGGTGTCATAAGCAAGTCATTAGTATACTTTCCTACTTAATTTATAAGACATACGCATTCAATAATTGAGTAAACAAAGAGAAAATAAAGCTATCTATTGGGTTTCACTAAAAAGTCCATTGGAAGACTTGACTATTGTTGTTAAAAGACATAAGCATTCATATTATAGAGCCACAAACCACACTAGTAAAATAAAAACATGATAACATGGGATTCGAACCAATGACAGTCTTAATATGATAGTGCAAACCCAACACCTTACTAACTGTGCTAACCAGACTGTGCATACCAGACACACAATTTATCAGAGATTTAAGTGAATAAGCTACAGTGTCCAAGGTACTAAACATAATATATTCTATGGGGTGTCATAAGCAAGTCATTAGAATAATTTCTACTAAATTTATAAGACATAAGCATTCAATTTTTGAGTAAACAAAGAGAAAATAAAGCTATCTATTGGGTTTCACTAAAAAGTCCATTGGAAGACTTGACTATTGTTGTTAAAAGACATAGGCATTCATATTATAGAGCCACAAACCACACTAGTAAAATAAAAATATGATAACATGTGATTTGAAACAATTACAGTCTTAATTTGATAGTGCAAACCCAACACCTTACTAACTGTGCTAACCAGACTGTACATACCAGACCCACAATTTATCAGAGATTTAAGTGAATAAGCTACAGTGTCCAAGGTACTAAACATAATATATTCTATGGGGTGTCATAAGCAAGTCATTAGAATACTTTCCTACCAAATTTATAAGACATAAACATTCAATATTTGAGTAAAGAAAGAGAAAATAAAGCTATCTATTGGGTTTCACGAAAAAGTCCATTGGAAGACTTGACTATTGTTGTTAAAAGACATAGGCATTCATATTATAGAGCCACAAACCACACTAGTAAAATAAAAACATGATAACAAGGGATTGGAACCAATTACAGTCTTAATTTGATAGTGCAAACCCAACACCTTACTAACTGTGCTAAGCAGACTGTGCATACGAGACTCACAATTTATCAGAGATTTAAGTGAATAAGCTACAGTGTCCAAGGTACTAAACATAATATATTCTATGGGGTGTCATAAGCAAGTCATTAGAATACTTTCCTACTAAATTTATAAGACATAAACATTCAATATTTGAGTAAACAAAGAGAAAATAAAGCTATCTATTGGGTTTCACTAAAAAGTCCATTGGAAGACTTGACTATTGTTGTTAAAAGACATAGGCATTCATATTATAGAGCCACAAACCACACTAGTAAAATAAAAATATGATAACATGTGATTTGAACCAATTACAGTCTTAATTTGATAGTGCAAACCCAACACCTTACTAACTGTGCTAACCAGACTGTACACACCAGACACACAATTTATCAGAGATTTAAGTGAATAAGCTACAGTGTCCAAGGTACTAAACATAATATATTCTATGGGGTGTCATAAGCAAGTCATTAGAATACTTTCCTACTAAATTTATAAGACATAAACATTCAATATTTGAGTAAACAAAGAGAAAATAAAGCTATCTATTGGGTTTCACTAAAAAGTCCATTGGAAGACTTGACTATTGTTGCTAAAAGACATAGGCATTCATATTATAGAGCCACAAACCACACTAGTAAAATAAAAACATGATAACAAGGGATTCGAACCAATTACAGTCTTAATTTGATAGTGCAAACCCAACACCTTACTAACTGTGCTAACCAGACTGTGCATACCAGACACACAATTTATCAGAGATTTAAGTGAATAAGCTACAGTGTCCAAGGTACTAAACATAATATATTCTATGGGGTGTCATAAGCAAGTCATTAGAATACTTTCTACTAAATTTATAAGACATAAGCATTCAATAATTGAGTAAACAAAGAGAAAATAAAGCTATCTATTGGGTTTCACCAAAAAGTCCATTGGAAGACTTGACTATTGTTGTTAAAAGACATAGGCATTCATATTATAGAGCCACAAACCACACAAGTAAAATAAAAACATGATAACATGGGATTCAAACCAATTGCAGTCTTAATTTGATAGTGCCAACCCAACACCTTACTAACTGTGCTAACCAGACTGTGCATACCAGACACACAATTTATCAGAGATTTAAGTGAATAAGCTACAGTGTCCAAGGTACTAAACATAATATATTCTATGGGGTGTCATAAGCAAGTCATTAGTATACTTTCCTACTTAATTTATAAGACATACGTATTCAATAATTGAGTAAACAAAGAGAAAATAAAGCTATCTATTGGGTTTCACTAAAAAGTCCATTGGAAGACTTGACTATTGTTGTTAAAAGACATAGGCATTCATATTATAGAGCCACAAACCACACTAGTAAAATAAAAATATGATAACATGTGATTTGAACCAATTACAGTCTTAATTTGATAGTGCAAACCCAACACCTTACTAACTGTGCTAACCAGACTGTACATACCAGACACACAATTTATCAGAGATTTAAGTGAATAAGCTACAGTGTCCAAGGTACTAAACATAATATATTCTATGGGGTGTCATAAGCAAGTCATTAGAATACTTTCTACTAAATTTATAAGACATAAGCATTCAATAATTGAGTAAACAAAGAGAAAATAAAGCTATCTATTGGGTTTCACTAAAAAGTCCACTGGAAGACTTGACTATTGTTGTTAAAAGACATAGGCATTCATATTATAGAGCCACAAACCACACTAGTAAAATAAAAACTTGATAACATGGGATTCGAACCAATGACAGTCTTAAATTTATAGTGCAAACCCAACAGCTTACTAACTGTGCTAACCAGACTGTGCATAGCAAATACACAATTTATCAGAGATTTAAGTGAATAAGCTACAGTGTCCAAGGTACTAAACATAATATATTCTATGGGGTGTCATAAGCAAGTCATTAGTATACTTTCCTACTTAATTTATAAGACATACGCATTCAATAATTGAGTAAACAAAGAGAAAATAAAGCTATCTATTGGGTTTCACTAAAAAGTCCATTGGAAGACTTGACTATTGTTGTTAAAAGACATAAGCATTCATATTATAGAGCCACAAACCACACTAGTAAAATAAAAACATGATAACATGGGATTCGAACCAATGACAGTCTTAATATGATAGTGCAAACCCAACACCTTACTAACTGTGCTAACCAGACTGTGCATACCAGACACACAATTTATCAGAGATTTAAGTGAATAAGCTACAGTGTCCAAGGTACTAAACATAATATATTCTATGGGGTGTCATAAGCAAGTCATTAGAATACTTTCTACTAAATTTATAAGACATAAGCATTCAATATTTGAGTAAACAAAGAGAAAATAAAGCTATCTATTGGGTTTCACTAAAAAGTCCATTGGAAGACTTGACTATTGTTGTTAAAAGACATAGGCATTCATATTATAGAGCCACAAACCACACTAGTAAAATAAAAATATGATAACATGTGATTTGAAACAATTACAGTCTTAATTTGATAGTGCAAACCCAACACCTTACTAACTGTGCTAACCAGACTGTACATACCAGACCCACAATTTATCAGAGATTTAAGTGAATAAGCTACAGTGTCCAAGGTACTAAACATAATATATTCTATGGGGTGTCATAAGCAAGTCATTAGAATACTTTCCTACCAAATTTATAAGACATAAACATTCAATATTTGAGTAAAGAAAGAGAAAATAAAGCTATCTATTGGGTTTCACTAAAAAGTCCATTGGAAGACTTGACTATTGTTGTTAAAAGACATAGGCATTCATATTATAGAGCCACAAACCACACTAGTAAAATAAAAACATGATAACAAGGGATTGGAACCAATTACAGTCTTAATTTGATAGTGCAAACCCAACACCTTACTAACTGTGCTAAGCAGACTGTGCATACGAGACTCACAATTTATCAGAGATTTAAGTGAATAAGCTACAGTGTCCAAGGTACTAAACATAATATATTCTATGGGGTGTCATAAGCAAGTCATTAGAATACTTTCCTACTAAATTTATAAGACATAAACATTCAATATTTGAGTAAACAAAGAGAAAATAAAGCTATCTATTGGGTTTCACTAAAAAGTCCATTGGAAGACTTGACTATTGTTGTTAAAAGACATAGGCATTCATATTATAGAGCCACAAACCACACTAGTAAAATAAAAATATGATAACATGTGATTTGAACCAACTACAGTCTTAATTTGATAGTGCAAACCCAACACCTTACTAACTGTGCTAACCAGACTGTACATACCAGACACACAATTTATCAGAGATTTAAGTGAATAAGCTACAGTGTCCAAGGTACTAAACATAATATATTCTATGGGGTGTTATAAGCAAGTCATTAGAATACTTTCCTACTAAATTTATAAGACATAAGCATTCAATATTTGAGTAAACAAAGAGAAAATAAAGCTATCTATTGGGTTTCACTAAAAAGTCCATTGGAAGACTTGACTATTGTTGTTAAAAGACATAGGCATTCATATTATAGAGCCACAAACCACACTAGTAAAATAAAAATATGATAACATGTGATTTGAACCAATTACAGTCTTAATTTGATAGTGCAAACCCAACACCTTACTAACTGTGCTAACCAGACTGTACATACCAGACACACAATTTATCAGAGATTTAAGTGAATAAGCTACAGTGTCCAAGGTACTAAACATAATATATTCTATGGGGTGTCATAAGCAAGTCATTAGAATACTTTCCTACTAAATTTATAAGACATAAACATTCAATATTTGAGTAAAGAAAGAGAAAATAAAGCTATCTATTGGGTTTCACTAAAAAGTCCATTGGAAGACTTGACTATTGTTGTTAAAAGACATAGGCATTCATATTATAGAGCCACAAACCACACTAGTAAAATAAAAACATGATAACAAGGGATTCGAACCAATTACAGTCTTAATTTGATAGTGCAAACCCAACACCTTACTAACTGTGCTAACCAGACTGTGCATACGAGACACACAATTTATCAGAGAATTAAGTGAATAAGCTACAGTGTCCAAGGTACTAAACATAATATATTCTATGGGGTGTCATAAGCAAGTCATTAGAATACTTTCCTACTAAATTTATAAGACATAAGCATTCAATATTTGAGTAAACAAAGAGAAAATAAAGCTATCTATTGGGTTTCACTAAAAAGTCCATTGGAAGACTTGACTGTTGTTGTTAAAAGACATAGGCATTCATATTATAGAGCCACAAACCACACTAGTAAAATAAAAATATGATAACATGTGATTTGAACCAATTACAGTCTTAATTTGATAGTGCAAACCCAACACCTTACTAACTGTGCTAACCAGACTGTACATACCAGACACACAATTTATCAGAGATTTAAGTGAATAAGCTACAGTGTCCAAGGTACTAAACATAATATATTCTATGGGGTGTCATAAGCAAGTCATTAGAATACTTTCCTACTAAATTTATAAGACATAAACATTCAATATTTGAGTAAACAAAGAGAAAATAAAGCTATCTATTGGGTTTCACTAAAAAGTCCATTGGAAGACTTGACTATTGTTGTTAAAAGACATAGGCATTCATATTATAGAGCCACAAACCACACTAGTAAAATAAAAATATGATAACATGTGATTTGAACCAATTACTGTCTTAATTTGATAGTGCAAACCCAACACCTTACTAACTGTGCTAACCAGACTGTACATACCAGACACACAATTTATCAGAGATTTAAGTGAATAAGCTACAGTGTCCAAGGTACTAAACATAATATATTCTATGGGGTGTCATAAGCAAGTCATTAGAATACTTTCCTACTAAATTTATAAGACATAAACATTCAATATTTGAGTAAACAAAGAGAAAATAAAGCTATCTATTGGGTTTCACTAAAAAGTCCATTGGAAGACTTGACTATTGTTGTTAAAAGACATAGGCATTCATATTATAGAGCCACAAACCACACTAGTAAAATAAAAACATGATAACAAGGGATTCGAACCAATTACAGTCTTAATTTGATAGTGCAAACCAAACACCTTACTAACTGTGCTAACCAGACTGTGCATACCAGACACACAATTTATCAGAGATTTAAGTGAATAAGCTACAGTGTCCAAGGTACTAAACATAATATATTCTATGGGGTGTCATAAGCAAGTCATTAGTATACTTTCCTACTTAATTTATAAGACATACGCATTCAATAATTGAGTAAACAAAGAGAAAATAAAGCTATCTATTGGGTTTCACTAAAAAGTCCATTGGAAGACTTGACTATTGTTGTTAAAAGACATAAGCATTCATATTATAGAGCCACAAACCACACTAGTAAAAAAAAACATGATAACATGGGATTCGAACCAATGACAGTCTTAATATGATAGTGCAAACCCAACACCTTACTAACTGTGCTAACCAGACTGTGCATACCAGGCACACAATTTATCAGAGATTTAAGTGAATAAGCTACAGTGTCCAAGGTACTAAACATAATATATTCTACGGGGTGTCATAAGCAAGTCATTAGAATACTTTCCTACTAAATTTATAAGACATAAACATTCAATATTTGAGTAAAGAAAGAGAAAATAAAGCTATCTATTGGGTTTCACTAAAAAGTCCACTGGAAGACTTCACTATTGTTGTTAAAAGACATAGGCATTCATATTATAGAGCCACAAACCACACTAGTAAAATAAAAACTTAATAACATGGGATTTGAACCAATGACAGTCTTAAATTTATAGTGCAAACCCAACAGCTTACTAACTGTGCTAACCAGACTGTGCATAGCAAATACACAATTTATCAGAGATTTAAGTGAATAAGCTACAGTGTCCAAGGTACTAAACATAATATATTCTATGGGGTGTCATAAGCAAGTCATTAGTATACTTTCCTACTTAATTTATAAGACATACGCATTCAATAATTGAGTAAACAAAGAGAAAATAAAGCTATCTATTGGGTTTCACTAAAAAGTCCATTGGAAGACTTGACTATTGTTGTTAAAAGACATAAGCATTCATATTATAGAGCCACAAACCACACTAGTAAAATAAAAACATGATAACATGGGATTCGAACCAATGACAGTCTTAATATGATAGTGCAAACCCAACACCTTACTAACTGTGCTAACCAGACTGTGCATACCAGACACACAATTTATCAGAGATTTAAGTGAATAAGCTACAGTGTCCAAGGTACTAAACATAATATATTCTATGGGGTGTCATAAGCAAGTCATTAGAATACTTTCCTACTAAATTTATAAGACATAAACATTCAATATTTGAGTAAACAAAGAGAAAATAAAGCTATCTATTGGGTTTCACTAAAAAGTCCATTGGAAGACTTGACTATTGTTGTTAAAAGACACTAGGCATTCATATTATAGAGCCACAAACCACACTAGTAAAATAAAAACATGATAACAAGGGATTCAAACCAATTACAGTCTTAATTTGATAGTGCAAACCCAACACCTTACTAACTGTGCTAACCAGACTGTGCATACCAGACACACAATTTATCAGAGATTTAAGTGAATAAGCTACAGTGTCCAAGGTACTAATCATAATATATTCTATGGGGTGTTATAAGCAAGTCATTAGAATACTTTCCTACTAAATTTATAAGACATACGCATTCAATAATTGAGTAAACAAAGAGAAAATAAAGCTATCTATTGGGTTTCACCAAAAAGTCCATTGGAAGACTTGACTATTGTTGTTAAAAGACATAGGCATTCATATTATAGAGCCACAAACCACACCAGTAAAATAAAAACATGATAACATGGGATTCAAACCAATTGCAGTCTTAATTTGATAGTGCTAACCCAACACCTTACTAACTGTGCTAACCAGACTGTGCATACCAGACACACAATTTATCAGAGATTTAAGTGAATAAGCTACAGTGTCCAAGGTACTAAACGTAATATATTCTATGGGGTGTCATAAGCAAGTCATTAGAATACTTTCCTACTAAATTTATAAGACATAAGCATTCAATATTTGAGTAAACAAAGAGAAAATAAAGCTATCTATTGGGTTTCACTAAAAAGTCCATTGGAAGACTTGACTATTGTTGTTAAAAGACATAGGCATTCATATTATAGAGCCACAAACCACACTAGTAAAATAAAAATATGATAACATGGGATTCAAACCAATTACAGTCTTAATTTGATAGTGCCAACCTAACACCTTACTAACTGTGCTAACCAGACTGTGCATACCAGACACACAATTTATCAGAGATTTAAGTGAATAAGCTACAGTGTCCAAGGTACTAAACATAATATATTCTATGGGGTGTCATAAGCAAGTTATTAGAATACTTTCCTACTAAATTTATAAGACATAAGCATTCAATATTTGAGTAAACAAAGAGAAAATAAAGCTATCTATTGGGTTTCACTAAAAAGTCCATTGGAAGACTTGACTATTGTTGTTAAAAGACATAGGCATTCATATTATAGAGCCACAAACCACACTAGTAAAATAAAAACATGATAACAAGGAATTCGAACCAATTACAGTCTTAATTTGATAGTGCAAACCCAACACCTTACTAACTGTGCTAACCAGACTGTGCGTACGAGACACACAATTTAACAGAGATTTAAGTGAATAAGCTACAGTGTCCAAGGTACTAAACATAATATATTCTATGGGGTGTCATAAGCAAGTCATTAGAATACTTTCCTACTAAATTTATAAGACATAAGCATTCAATATTTGAGTAAACAAAGAGAAAATAAAGCTATCTATTGGGTTTCACTAAAAAGTCCATTGGAAGACTTGACTATTGTTGTTAAAAGACATAGGCATTCATATTATAGAGCCACAAACCACACTAGTAAAATAAAAATATGATAACATGTGATTTGAACCAATTACAGTCTTAATTTGATAGTGCAAACCCAACACCTTACTAACTGTGCTAACCAGACTGTACATACCAGACACACAATTTATCAGAGATTTAAGTGAATAAGCTACAGTGTCCAAGGTACTAAACATAATATATTCTATGGGGTGTCATAAGCAAGTCATTAGAATACTTTCCTACTAAATTTATAAGACATAAACATTCAATATTTGAGTAAACAAAGAGAAAATAAAGCTATCTATTGGGTTTCACTAAAAAGTCCATTGGAAGACTTGACTATTGTTGTTAAAAGACATAGGCATTCATATTATAGAGCCACAAACCACACTAGTAAAATAAAAACATGATAACAAGGGATTCGAACCAATTACAGTCTTAATTTGATAGTGCAAACCCAACAGCTTACTAACTGTGCTAACCAGACTGTGCATAGCAAACACACAATTTATCAGAGATTTAAGTGAATAAGCTACAGTGTCCAAGGTACTAAACATAATATATTCTATGGGGTGTCATAAGCAAGTCATTAGTATACTTTCCTACTTAATTTATAAGACATACGCATTCAATAATTGAGTAAACAAAGAGAAAATAAAGCTATCTATTGGGTTTCACTAAAAAGTCCATTGGAAGACTTGACTATTGTTGTTAAAAGACATAAGCATTCATATTATAGAGCCACAAACCACACTGTTAAAATAAAAACATGATAACATGGGATTCGAACCAATGACAGTCTTAATATGATAGTGCAAACCCAACACCTTACTAACTGTGCTAACCAGACTGTGCATACCAGACACACAATTTATCAGAGATTTAAGTGAATAAGCTACAGTGTCCAAGGTACTAAACATAATATATTCTATGTGGTGTCATAAGCAAGTCATTAGAATACTTTCCTACTAAATTTATAAGACATACGCATTCAATAATTGAGTAAACAAAGAGAAAATAAAGCTATCTATTGGGTTTCACCAAAAAGTCCATTGGAAGACTTGACTATTGTTGTTAAAAGACATAGGCATTCATATTATAGAGCCACAAACCACACCAGTAAAATAAAAACATGATAACATGGGATTCAAACCAATTGCAGTCTTAATTTGATAGTGCTAACCCAACACCTTACTAACTGTGCTAACCAGACTGTGCATACCAGACACACAATTTATCAGAGATTTAAGTGAATAAGCTACAGTGTCCAAGGTACTAAACATAATATATTCTATGGGGTGTCATAAGCAAGTCATTAGAATACTTTCCTACTAAATTTATAAGACATAAGCATTCAATATTTGAGTAAACAAAGAGAAAATAAAGCTATCTATTGGGTTTCACTAAAAAGTCCATTGGAAGACTTGACTATTGTTGTTAAAAGACATAGGCATTCATATTATAGAGCCACAAACCACACTAGTAAAATAAAAATATGATAACATGGGATTCAAACCAATTACAGTCTTAATTTGATAGTGCCAACCTAACACCTTACTAACTGTGCTAACCAGACTGTGCATACCAAACACACAATTTATCAGAGATTTAAGTGAATAAGCTACAGTGTTCAAGGTACTAAACATAATATATTCTATGGGGTGTCATAAGCAAGTCATTAGAATACTTTCCTACTAAATTTATAAGACATAAGCATTCAATATTTGAGTAAACAAAGAGAAAATAAAGCTATCTATTGGGTTTCACTAAAAAGTCCATTGGAAGACTTGACTATTGTTGTTAAAAGACATAGGCATTCATATTATAGAGCCACAAACCACACTAGTAAAATAAAAATATGATAACATGTGATTTGAACCAATTACAGTCTTAATTTGTTAGTGCAAACCCAACACCTTACTAACTGTGCTAACCAGACTGTACATACCAGACACACAATTTATCAGAGATTTAAGTGAATAAGCTACAGTGTCCAAGGTACTAAACATAATATATTCTATGGGGTGTCATAAGCAAGTCATTAGAATACTTTCCTACTAAATTTATAAGACATAAACATTCAATATTTGAGTAAACAAAGAGAAAATAAAGCTATCTATTGGGTTTCACTAAAAAGTCCATTGGAAGACTTGACTATTGTTGTTAAAAGACATAGGCATTCATATTATAGAGCCACAAACCACACTAGTAAAATAAAAACATGATAACAAGGGATTCGAACCAATTACAGTCTTAATTTGATAGTGCAAACCCAACACCTTACTAACTGTGCTAACCAGACTGTGGGTACGAGACACACAATTTAACAGAGATTTAAGTGAATAAGCTACAGTGTCCAAGGTACTAAACATAATATATTCTATGGGGTGTCATAAGCAAGTCATTAGAATACTTTCCTACTAAATTTATAAGACATAAGCATTCAATATTTGAGTAAACAAAGAGAAAATAAAGCTATCTATTGGGTTTCACTAAAAAGTCCATTGGAAGACTTGACTATTGGTGTTAAAAGACATAGGCATTCATATTATAGAGCCACAAACCACACTAGTAAAATAAAAATATGATAACATGTGATTTGAACCAATTACAGTCTTAATTTGATAGTGCAAACCCAACACCTTACTAACTGTGCTAACCAGACTGTACATACCAGACACACAATTTATCAGAGATTTAAGTGAATAAGCTACAGTGTCCAAGGTACTAAACATAATATATTCTATGGGGTGTCATAAGCAAGTCATTAGAATACTTTCCTACTAAATTTATAAGACATAAACATTCAATATTTGAGTAAACAAAGAGAAAATAAAGCTATCTATTGGGTTTCACTAAAAAGTCCATTGGAAGACTTGACTATTGTTGTTAAAAGACATAGGCATTCATATTATAGAGCCACAAACCACACTAGTAAAATAAAAACATGATAACAAGGGATTCGAACCAATTACAGTCTTAATTTGATAGTGCAAACCCAACAGCTTACTAACTGTGCTAACCAGACTGTGCATAGCAAACACACAATTTATCAGAGATTTAAGTGAATAAGCTACAGTGTCCAAGGTACTAAACATAATATATTCTATGGGGTGTCATAAGCAAGTCATTAGTATACTTTCCTACTTAATTTATAAGACATACGCATTCAATAATTGAGTAAACAAAGAGAAAATAAAGCTATCTATTGGGTTTCACTAAAAAGTCCATTGGAAGACTTGACTATTGTTGTTAAAAGACATAAGCATTCATATTATAGAGCCACAAACCACACTATTAAAATAAAAACATGATAACATGGGATTCGAACCAATGACTGTCTTAATATGATAGTGCAAACCCAACACCTTACTAACTGTGCTAACCAGACTGTGCATACCAGACACACAATTTATCAGAGATTTAAGTGAATAAGCTACAGTGTCCAAGGTACTAAACATAATATATTCTATGGGGTGTCATAAGCAAGTCATTAGAATACTTTCCTACTAAATTTATAAGACATAAACATTCAATATTTGAGTAAACAAAGAGAAAATAAAGCTATCTATTGGGTTTCACTAAAAAGTCCATTGGAAGACTTGACTATTGTTGTTAAAAGACATAGGCATTCATATTATAGAGCCACAAACCACACTAGTAAAATAAAAACATGATAACAAGGGATTCAAACCAATTACAGTCTTAATTTGATAGTGCAAACCCAACACCTTACTAACTGTGCTAACCAGACTGTGCATACCAGACACTCAATTTATCAGAGATTTAAGTGAATAAGCTACAGTGTCCAAGGTACTAAACATAATATATTCTATGGGGTGTCATAAGCAAGTCATTAGAATACTTTCTACTAAATTTATAAGACATAAGCATTCAATAATTGAGTAAACAAAGGGAAAATAAAGCTATCTATTTCTGTTTCACTAAAACGTCCATTGGAAGACTTGACTATTGTTGTTAAAAGACATAGGCATTCATATTATAGAGCAACAAACCACACTAGTAAAATAAAAACATGATATTCGAACCAATGACAGCCTTAATTTGATAGTGCAAACCCAACACCTTACTAACTGTGCTAACCAGACTGTACATACCAGACACACAATTTATCAGAGATTTAAGTGAATAAGCTACAGTGTCCAAGGTACTAAACATAATATATTCTATGGGGTGTTATAAGCAAGTCATTAGAATACTTTCCTACTAAATTTATAAGACATAAGCATTCAATATTTGAGTAAACAAAGAGAAAATAAAGCTATCTATTGGGTTTCACTAAAAAGTCCTTTGGAAGACTTGACTATTGTTGTTAAAAGACATAGGCATTCATATTATAGAGCCACAAACCACACTAGTAAAATAAAAATATGATAACATGTGATTTGAACCAATTACAGTCTTAATTTGATAGTGCAAACCCAACACCTTACTAACTGTGCTAACCAGACTGTACATACCAGACACACAATTTATCAGAGATTTAAGTGAATAAGCTACAGTGTCCAAGGTACTAAACATAATATATTCTATGGGGTGTCATAAGCAAGTCATTAGAATACTTTCCTACTAATTTTATAAGACATAAACATTCAATATTTGAGTAAAGAAAGAGAAAATAAAGCTATCTATTGGGTTTCACTAAAAAGTCCATTGGAAGACTTGACTATTGTTGTTAAAAGACATAGGCATTCATATTATAGAGCCACAAACCACACTAGTAAAATAAAAACATGATAACAAGGGATTCGAACCAATTACAGTCTTAATTTGATAGTGCAAACCCAACACCTTACTAACTGTGCTAACCAGACTGTGCATACGAGACCCACAATTTATCAGAGATTTAAGTGAATAAGCTACAGTGTCCAAGGTACTAAACATAATATATTCTATGGGGTGTCATAAGCAAGTCATTAGAATACTTTCCTACTAAATTTATAAGACATAAGCATTCAATATTTGAGTAAACAAAGAGAAAATAAAGCTATCTATTGGGTTTCACTAAAAAGTCCATTGGAAGACTTGACTGTTGTTGTTAAAAGACATAGGCATTCATATTATAGAGCCACAAACCACACTAGTAAAATAAAAATATGATAACATGTGATTTGAACCAATTACAGTCTTAATTTGATAGTGCAAACCCAACACCTTACTAACTGTGCTAACCAGACTGTACATACCAGACACACAATTTATCAGAGATTTAAGTGAATAAGCTACAGTGTCCAAGGTACTAAACATAATATATTCTATTGGGTGTCATAAGCAAGTCATTAGAATACTTTCCTACTAAATTTATAAGACATAAACATTCAATATTTGAGTAAACAAAGAGAAAATAAAGCTATCTATTGGGTTTCACTAAAAAGTCCATTGGAAGACTTGACTATTGTTGTTAAAAGACATAGGCATTCATATTATAGAGCCACAAACCACACTAGTAAAATAAAAACATGATAACAAGGGATTCGAACCAATTACAGTCTTAATTTGATAGTGCAAACCCAACAGCTTACTAACTGTGCTAACCAGACTGTGCATAGCAAACACACAATTTATCAGAGATTTAAGTGAATAAGCTACAGTGTCCAAGGTACTAAACATAATATATTCTATGGGGTGTCATAAGCAAGTCATTAGTATACTTTCCTACTTAATTTATAAGACATACGCATTCAATAATTGAGTAAACAAAGAAAAAATAAAGCTATCTATTGGGTTTCACTAAAAAGTCCATTGGAAGACTTGACTATTGTTGTTAAAAGACATAAGCATTCATATTATAGAGCCACAAACCACACTATTAAAATAAAAACATGATAACATGGGATTCGAACAAATGACAGTCTTAATATGATAGTGCAAACCCAACACCTTACTAACTGTGCTAACCAGACTGTGCATACCAGACACACAATTTATCAGAGATTTAAGTGAATAAGCTACAGTGTCCAAGGTACTAAACATAATATATTCTATGGGGTGTCATAAGCAAGTCATTAGAATACTTTCCTACTAAATTTATAAGACATAAACATTCAATATTTGAGTAAACAAAGAGAAAATAAAGCTATCTATTGGGTTTCACTAAAAAGTCCATTGGAAGACTTGACTATTGTTGTTAAAAGACATAGGCATTCATATTATAGAGCCACAAACCACACTAGTAAAATAAAAACATGATAACAAGGGATTCAAACCAATTACAGTCTTAATTTGATAGTGCAAACCCAACACCTTACTAACTGTGCTAACCAGACTGTGCATACCAGACACTCAATTTATCAGAGATTTAAGTGAATAAGCTACAGTGTCCAAGGTACTAAACATAATATATTCTATGGGGTGTCATAAGCAAGTCATTAGAATACTTTCTACTAAATTTATAAGACATAAGCATTCAATAATTGAGTAAACAAAGGGAAAATAAAGCTATCTATTTCTGTTTCACTAAAACGTCCATTGCAAGACTTGACTATTGTTGTTAAAAGACATAGGCATTCATATTATAGAGCAACAAACCACACTAGTAAAATAAAAACATGATATTCAAACCAATGACAGCCTTTATTTGATAGTGCAAACCCAACACCTTACTAACTGTGCTAACCAGACTGTACATACCAGACACACAATTTATCAGAGATTTAAGTGAATAAGCTACAGTGTCCAAGGTACTAAACATAATATATTCTATGGGGTGTTATAAGCAAGTCATTAGAATACTTTCCTACTAAATTTATAAGACATAAGCATTCAATATTTGAGTAAACAAAGAGAAAATAAAGCTATCTATTGGGTTTCACTAAAAAGTCCTTTGGAAGACTTGACTATTGTTGTTAAAAGACATAGGCATTCATATTATAGAGCCACAAACCACACTAGTAAAATAAAAATATGATTTGAACCAATTACAGTCTTAATTTGATAGTGCAAACCCAACACCTTACTAACTGTGCTAACCAGACTGTACATACCAGACACACAGTTTATCAGAGATTTAAGTGAATAAGCTACAGTGTCCAAGGTACTAAACATAATATATTCTATGGGGTGTCATAAGCAAGTCATTAGAATACTTTCCTACTAATTTTATAAGACATAAACATTCAATATTTGAGTAAAGAAAGAGAAAATAAAGCTATCTATTGGGTTTCACTAAAAAGTCCATTGGAAGACTTGACTATTGTTGTTAAAAGACATAGGCATTCATATTATAGAGCCACAAACCACACTAGTAAAATAAAAACATGATAACAAGGGATTCGAACCAATTACAGTCTTAATTTGATAGTGCAAACCCAACACCTTACTAACTGTGCTAACCAGACTGTGCATACGAGACACACAATTTATCAGAGATTTAAGTGAATAAGCTACAGTGTCCAAGGTACTAAACATAATATATTCTATGGGGTGTCATAAGCAAGTCATTAGAATACTTTCCTACTAAATTTATAAGACATAAGCATTCAATATTTGAGTAAACAAAGAGAAAATAAAGCTATCTATTGGGTTTCACTAAAAAGTCCATTGGAAGACTTGACTGTTGTTGTTAAAAGACATAGTTATTCATATTATAGAGCCACAAACCACACTAGTAAAATAAAAATATGATAACATGTGATTTGAACCAATTACAGTCTTAATTTGATAGTGCAAACCCAACACCTTACTAACTGTGCTAACCAGACTGTACATACCAGACACACAATTTATCAGAGATTTAAGTGAATAAGCTACAGTGTCCAAGGTACTAAACATAATATATTCTATTGGGTGTCATAAGCAAGTCATTAGAATACTTTCCTACTAAATTTATAAGACATAAACATTCAATATTTGAGTAAACAAAGAGAAAATAAAGCTATCTATTGGGTTTCACTAAAAAGTCCATTGGAAGACTTGACTATTGTTGTTAAAAGTCATAGGCATTCATATTATAGAGCCACAAACCACACTAGTAAAATAAAAACATGATAACAAGGGATTCGAACCAATTACAGTCTTAATTTGATAGTGCAAACCCAACACCTTACTAACTGTGCTAACCAGACTGTGCATACCAGACACACAATTTATCAGAGATTTAAGTGAATAAGCTACAGTGTCCAAGGTACTAAACATAATATATTCTATGGGGTGTCATAAGCAAGTCATTAGAATACTTTCTACTAAATTTATAAGACATAAGCATTCAATAATTAAGTAAACAAAGAGAAAATAAAGCTATCTATTGGGTTTCACTAAAAAGTCCACTGGAAGACTTGACTATTGTTGTTAAAAGACATAGGCATTCATATTATAGAGCCACAAACCACACTAGTAAAATAAAAACTTGATAACATGGGATTCGAACCAATGACAGTCTTAAATTTATAGTGCAAACCCAACAGTTTACTAACTGTGCTAACCAGACAGTGCATAGCAAACACACAATTTATCAGAGATTTAAGTGAATAAGCTACAGTGTCCAAGGTACTAAACATAATATATTCTATGGGGTGTCATAAGCAAGTCATTAGTATACTTTCCTACTTAATTTATAAGACATACGTATTCAATAATTGAGTAAACAAAGAGAAAATAAAGCTATCTATTGGGTTTCACTAAAAAGTCCATTGGAAGACTTGACTTGTTGTTAAAAGACATAGGCATTCATATTATAGAGCCACAAACCACACTAGTAAAATAAAAATATGATAACATGTGATTTGAACCAATTACAGTCTTAATTTGATAGTGCAAACCCAACACCTTACTAACTGTGCTAACCAGACTGTACATACCAGACACACAATTTATCAGAGATTTAAGTGAATAAGCTACAGTGTCCAAGGTACTAAACATAATATATTCTATGGGGTGTCATAAGCAAGTCATTAGAATACTTTCTACTAAATTTATAAGACATAAGCATTCAATAATTGAGTAAACAAAGAGAAAATAAAGCTATCTATTAGGTTTCACTAAAAAGTCCACTGGAAGACTTGACTATTGTTGTTAAAAGACATAGGCATTCATATTATAGAGCCACAAACCACACTAGTAAAATAAAAACTTGATAACATGGGATTCGAACCAATGACAGTCTTAAATTTATAGTGCAAACCCAACAGCTTACTAACTGTGCTAACCAGACTGTGCATAGCAAACACACAATTTATCAGAGATTTAAGTGAATAAGCTACAGTGTCCAAGGTACTAAACATAATATATTCTATGGGGTGTCATAAGCAAGTCATTAGTATACTTTCCTACTTAATTTATAAGACATACGCATTCAATAATTGAGTAAACAAAGAGAAAATAAAGCTATCTATTGGGTTTCACTAAAAAGTCCATTGGAAGACTTGACTATTGTAGTTAAAAGACATAAGCATTCATATTATAGAGCCACAAACCACACTAGTAAAATAAAAACATGATAACATGGGATTCGAACCAATGACAGTCTTAATATGATAGTGCAAACCCAACACCTTACTAACTGTGCTAACCAGACTGTGCATACCAGACACACAATTTATCAGAGATTTAAGTGAATAAGCTACAGTGTCCAAGGTACTAAACATAATATATTCTATGGGGTGTCATAAGCAAGTCATTAGAATACTTTCTACTAAATTTATAAGACATAAGCATTCAATATTTGAGTAAACAAAGAGAAAATAAAGCTATCTATTGGGTTTCACTAAAAAGTCCATTGGAAGACTTGACTATTGTTGTTAAAAGACATAGGCATTCATATTATAGAGCCACAAACCACACTAGTAAAATAAAAATATGATAACATGTGATTTGAAACAATTACAGTCTTAATTTGATAGTGCAAACCCAACACCTTACTAACTGTGCTAACCAGACTGTACATACCAGACCCACAATTTATCAGAGATTTAAGTGAATAAGCTACAGTGTCCAAGGTACTAAACATAATATATTCTATGGGGTGTCATAAGCAAGTCATTAGAATACTTTCCTACCAAATTTATAAGACATAAACATTCAATATTTGAGTAAAGAAAGAGAAAATAAAGCTATCTATTGGGTTTCACGAAAAAGTCCATTGGAAGACTTGACTATTGTTGTTAAAAGACATAGGCATTCATATTATAGAGCCACAAACAACACTAGTAAAATAAAAACATGATAACAAGGGATTGGAACCAATTACAGTCTTAATTTGATAGTGCAAACCCAACACCTTACTAACTGTGCTAAGCAGACTGTGCATACGAGACTCACAATTTATCAGAGATTTAAGTGAATAAGCTACAGTGTCCAAGGTACTAAACATAACATATTCTATGGGGTGTCATAAGCAAGTCATTAGAATACTTTCCTACTAAATTTATAAGACATAAACATTCAATATTTGAGTAAACAAAGAGAAAATAAAGCTATCTATTGGGTTTCACTAAAAAGTCCATTGGAAGACTTGACTATTGTTGTTAAAAGACATAGGCATTCATATTATAGAGCCACAAACCACACTAGTAAAATAAAAATATGATAACATGTGATTTGAACCAATTACAGTCTTAATTTGATAGTGCAAACCCAACACCTTACTAACTGTGCTAACCAGACTGTACACACCAGACACACAATTTATCAGAGATTTAAGTGAATAAGCTACAGTGTCCAAGGTACTAAACATAATATATTCTATGGGGTGTCATAAGCAAGTCATTAGAATACTTTCCTACTAAATTTATAAGACATAAACATTCAATATTTGAGTAAACAAAGAGAAAATAAAGCTATCTATTGGGTTTCACTAAAAAGTCCATTGGAAGACTTGACTATTGTTGCTAAAAGACATAGGCATTCATATTATAGAGCCACAAACCACACTAGTAAAATAAAAACATGATAACAAGGGATTCGAACCAATTACAGTCTTAATTTGATAGTGCAAACCCAACACCTTACTAACTGTGCTAACCAGACTGTGCATACCAGACACACAATTTATCAGAGATTTAAGTGAATAAGCTACAGTGTCCAAGGTACTAAACATAATATATTCTATGGGGTGTCATAAGCAAGTCATTAGAATACTTTCTACTAAATTTATAAGACATAAGCATTCAATAATTGAGTAAACAAAGAGAAAATAAAGCTATCTATTGGGTTTCACCAAAAAGTCCATTGGAAGACTTGACTATTGTTGTTAAAAGACATAGGCATTCATATTATAGAGCCACAAACCACACAAGTAAAATAAAAACATGATAACATGGGATTCAAACCAATTGCAGTCTTAATTTGATAGTGCCAACCCAACACCTTACTAACTGTGCTAACCAGACTGTGCATACCAGACACACAATTTATCAGAGATTTAAGTGAATAAGCTACAGTGTCCAAGGTACTAAACATAATATATTCTATGGGGTGTCATAAGCAAGTCATTAGTATACTTTCCTACTTAATTTATAAGACATACGTATTCAATAATTGAGTAAACAAAGAGAAAATAAAGCTATCTATTGGGTTTCACTAAAAAGTCCATTGGAAGACTTGACTATTGTTGTTAAAAGACATAGGCATTCATATTATAGAGCCACAAACCACACTAGTAAAATAAAAATATGATAACATGTGATTTGAACCAATTACAGTCTTAATTTGATAGTGCAAACCCAACACCTTACTAACTGTGCTAACCAGACTGTACATACCAGACACACAATTTATCAGAGATTTAAGTGAATAAGCTACAGTGTCCAAGGTACTAAACATAATATATTCTATGGGGTGTCATAAGCAAGTCATTAGAATACTTTCTACTAAATTTATAAGACATAAGCATTCAATAATTGAGTAAACAAAGAGAAAATAAAGCTATCTATTGGGTTTCACTAAAAAGTCCATTGGAAGACTTGACTATTGTTGTTAAAAGATATAGGCATTCATATTATAGAGCCACAAACCACACTAGTAAAATAAAAACATGATAACATGGCATTCAAACCAATGACAGTCTTAATTTTATAGTGCAAACCCAACAGCTTACTAACTGTGCTAACCAGACTGTGCATAGCAAACACACAATTTATCAGAGATTTAAGTGAATAAGCTACAGTGTCCAAGGTACTAAACATAATATATTCTATGGGGTGTCATAAGCAAGTCATTAGTATACTTTCCTACTTAATTTATAAGACATACGCATTCAATAATTGAGTAAACAAAGAGAAAATAAAGCTATCTATTGGGTTTCACTAAAAAGTCCATTGGAAGACTTGACTATTGTTGTTAAAAGACATAAGCATTCATATTATAGAGCCACAAACCACATTAGTAAAATAAAAACATGATAACATGGGATTCGAACCAATGACAGTCTTAATTTGATAGTGCCAACCCAACACCTTACTAACTGTGCTAACCAGACTGTGCATACCAGACACACAATTTATCAGAGATTTAAGTGAATAAGCTACAGTGTCCAAGGTACTAAACATAATATATTCTATGGGGTGTCATAAGCAAGTCATTAGAATACTTTCCTACTAAATTTATAAGACATAAGCATTCAATAATTGAGTAAACAAAGGGAAAATAAAGCTATCTATTGGGTTTCACTAAAACGTCCATTGGAAGACTTGACTATTGTTGTTAAAAGACATAGGCATTCATATTATAGAGCCACAAACCACACTAGTAAAATAAAAACATATTAACATGGGATTTGAACCAATGACAGCCTTAATTTGATAGTGCAAACCCAACACCTTACTAACTGTGCTAACCAGACTGTGCATACCAAATACACAATTTATCAGATATTTAAGTGAATAAGCTACAGTGTCCAAGGTGCTAAACATAATATATTCTATGGGGTGTCATAAGCAATTCATTGGAATACTTTCCTTCTAAATTTATAAGACATAAGCATTCAATATTTGCGTAAACAAAGAGAAAATAAAGCTATCTATTGGGTTTCACTAAAAAGTCCATTGGAAGACTTGACTATTGTTGTTAAAAGACATAGGCATTCATATTATAGAGCCACAAACCACACTAGTAAAATAAAAATATGATAACATGGGATTCGAACCAATTACAGTCTTAATTTGAAAGTGCAAACCCAACACCTTACTAACTGTGCTAACCAGACTGTGCATACCAGACACACAATTTATCAGAGATTTAAGTGAATAAGCTACAGTGTCCAAGGTACTAAACATAATATATTCTATGGGGTGTCATAAGCAAGTCATTAGTATACTTTCCTACTTAATTTATAAGACATACGCATTCAATAATTGAGTAAACAAAGAGAAAATAAAGCTATCTATTGGGTTTCACTAAAAAGTCCATTGGAAGACTTGACTATTGTTGTTAAAAGACATAAGCATTCATATTATAGAGCCACAAACCACATTAGTAAAATAAAAACATGTTAACATGGGATTCAAACCAATGACAGCTTTAATTTGATAGTGCAAACCCAACACCTTACTAACTGTGCTAACCAGACTGTACATACCAGACACACAATTTATCAGAGATTTAAGTGAATAAGCTACAGTGTCCAAGGTACTAAACATAATATATTCTATGGGGTGTCATAAGCAAGTCATTAGAATACTTTCCTACTAAATTTATAAGACATAAGCATTCAATAATTGAGTAAACAAAGGGAAAATAAAGCTATCTATTGGGTTTCACTAAAACGTCCATTGGAAGACTTGACTATTGTTGTTAAAAGACATAGGCATTCATATTATAGAGCCACAAACCACACTAGTAAAATAAAAACATGTTAACATGGGATTCAAACCAATGACAGCTTTAATTTGATAGTGCAAACCCAACACCTTACTAACTGTGCTAACCAGACGGTACATACCAGACACACAATTTATCAGAGATTTAAGTGAATAAGCTACAGTGTCCAAGGTACTAAACATAATATATTATATGGGGTGTCATAAGCAAGTCATTAGAATACTTCCTACTAAATTTATAAGACATAAGCATTCAATAATTGAGTAAACAAAGGGAAAATAAAGCTATCTATTTCTGTTTCACTAAAACGTCCATTGGAAGACTTGACTATTGTTGTTAAAAGACATAGGCATTCATATTATAGAGCCACAAACCACACTATTAAAATAAAAACATGGGATTCAAACCAATGACAGTCTTAACTTGATAGCGCAAACCCAACAGCTTACTAACTGTGCTAACCAGACTGTGCATACCAGACACACAATTTGTCAGAGATTTAAGTGAATAAGCTACAGTGTCCAAGGTACTAAACATAATATATTCTATGGGGTGTCATAAGCAAGTCATTAGAATACTTTCCTACTAAATTTATAAGACATAAGCATTCAATATTTGAGTAAACAAAGAGAAAATAAAGCTATCTATTGGGTTTCATTAAAAAGTCCATTGGAAGACTTGACTATTGTTGTTAAAAGATATAGGCATTCATATTATAGAGCCACAAACCACACTAGTAAAATAAAAACATGATAACATGGGATTCGAACCAATGACAGTCTTAATTTGATAGTGCAAACCCAACACCTTACTAACTGTGCTAACCAGACTGTGCATACCAGACCGACAATTTATCAGAGATTTAAGTGAATAAATCCAAGGTACTAAACATAATATATTCTATTGGGTGTCATAAGCAAGTCATTAGAAAACTTTCCTACTAAATTTATAAGACATAAGCATTCAATATTTGAGTAAACAAAGAGAAAATAAAGCTATCTATTGGGTTTCACTAAAAAGTCCATTGGAAGACTTGACTATTGTTGTTAAAAGACATAGGCATTCATATTATAGAGCCACAAACCACACTAGTAAAATAAAAACATGACAACATGGGATTTGAACCAATGACAGTCTTAATTTGATGGTGCAAACCCAACAACTTACTAACTGTGCTAACCAGATTGTGTGTACCGCACAAACAATTTATCAGAGATTTAAGTGAATAAGCTACAGTGTCCAAGGTACTAAACATAATATATTCTATGGGGTGTCATAAGCAAGTCATTAGAATACTTTCCTACTAAATTTATAAGACATAAGCATTCAATATTTGAGTAAACAAAGAGAAAATAAAGCTATCTATTGGGTTTCCCTAAAAAGTCCATTGGAAGACTTGACTATTGTTGTTAAAAGATATAGGCATTCATATTATAGAGCCACAAACCACACTAGTAAAATAAAAACATGATAACATGGGATTTGAACCAATGACAATCTTAATTTGATAGTGCAAACCCAACACCTTACTAACTGTGCTAACCAAACTGTGCATGCCAGACCCACAATTTATCAGAGATTTAAGTGAATAAGCTACAGTGTCCAAGGTACTAAACATAATATATTCTATGGGGTGTCATAAGCAAGTCATTAGAAAACTTTCCTACTAAATTTATAAGACATAAGCATTCAATATTTGAGTAAACAAAGAGAAAATAAAGCTATCTATTGGGTTTCACTAAAAAGTCCATTGGAAGACTTGACTATTGTTGTTAAAAGATATAGGCATTCATATTATAGAGCCAACAACCACACTAGTAAAATAAAAACATGGTATACGAACCAATGACAGTCTTAATTTGATAGTGCAAACCCAACACCTTACTAACTGTGCTAACCAGACTGTGCATACCAGACCCACAATTTATCAGAGATTTAAGTGAATAAGCTACAGTGTCCAAGGTACTAAACATAATATATTCTATGGGGTGTCATAAGCAAGTCATTAGAAAACTTTCCTACTAAATTTATAAGACATAAGCATTCAATATTTGAGTAAACAAAGAGAAAATAAAGCTATCTATTGGGTTTCACTAAAAAGTCCATTGGAAGATTTGACTATTGTTGTTAAAAGACATAGGCATTCATATTATAGAGCCACAAACCACACTAGTTAAATTAAAACATGATAACATGGGATTCGAACCAATGACAGTCTTAATTTGATAGTTCAAACTCAACACCTTACTAACTGTGCTAACCAGACTGTGCATACCATACACACAATTTGTCAGAGATTTAAGTGAATAAGCTACAGTGTCCAAGGTACTAAACATAATATATTCGATGGGGTGTCATAAGCAAGTCATTAGAATACTTTCCTACTAAATTTATAAGACATAAGCATTCAATATTTGAGTAAACAAAGAGAAAATAAAGCTATCTATTGGGTTTCACTAAAAAGTCTATTGGAAGACTTGACTATTGTTGTTCAAAGATATAGGCATTCATTTTATAGAGCCACAAACCACACTATTAAAATAAAAACATGGGATTCAAACCAATGACAGTCTTAACTTGATAGCGCAAACCCAACAGCTTACTAACTGTGCTAACCAGACTGTGCATACCAGACACAATTTGTCAGAGATTTAAGTGAATAAGCTACAGTGTCCAAGGTACTAAACATAATATATTCTATGGGGTGTCATAAGCAAGTCATTAGAATACTTTCCTACTAAATTTATAAGACATAAGCATTCAATATTTGAGTAAACAAAGAGAAAATAAAGCTATCTATTGGGTTTCATTAAAAAGTCCATTGGAAGACTTGACTATTGTTGTTAAAAGATATAGGCATTCATATTATAGAGCCACAAACCACACTAGTAAAATAAAAACATGATAACATGGGATTCGAACCAATGACAGTCTTAATTTGATAGTGCAAACCCAACACCTTACTAACTGTGCTAACCAGACTGTGCATACCAGACCCACAATTTATCAGAGATTTAAGTGAATAAATCCAAGGTACTAAACATAATATATTCTATTGGGTGTCATAAGCAAGTCATTAGAAAACTTTCCTACTAAATTTATAAGACATAAGCATTCAATATTTGAGTAAACAAAGAGAAAATAAAGCTATTGGGTTTCACTAAAATGTCCATTGGAAGACTTGACTATTGTTGTTAAAAGACATAGGCATTCATATTATAGAGCCACAAACCACACTAGTAAAATAAAAACATGACAACATGGGATTTGAACCAATGACAGTCTTAATTTGATGGTGCAAACCCAACAACTTACTAACTGTGCTAACCAGATTGTGCGTACCGCACAAACAATTTATCAGAGATTTAAGTGAATAAGCTACAGTGTCCAAGGTACTAAACATAATATATTCTATGGGGTGTCATAAGCAAGTCATTAGAATACTTTCCTACTAAATTTATAAGACATAAGCATTCAATATTTGAGTAAACAAAGAGAAAATAAAGCTATCTATTGGGTTTCCCTAAAAAGTCCATTGGAAGACTTGACTATTGTTGTTAAAAGATATAGGCATTCATATTATAGAGCCACAAACCACACTAGTAAAATAAAAACATGACAACATGGGATTTGAACCAATGACAGTCTTAATTTGATAGTGCAAACCCAACACCTTACTAACTGTGCTAACCAAACTTTGCATGCCAGACCCACAATTTATCAGAGATTTAAGTGAATAAGCTACAGTGTCCAAGGTACTAAACATAATATATTCTATGGGGTGTCATAAGCAAGTCATTAGAAAACTTTCCTACTAAATTTATAAGACATAAGCATTCAATATTTGAGTAAACAAAGAGAAAATAAAGCTATCTATTGGGTTTCACTAAAAAGTCCATTGGAAGACTTGACTATTGTTGTTAAAAGATATAGGCATTCATATTATAGAGCCAACAACCACACTAGTAAAATAAAAACATGATAACATGGGATTCTAACCAATGACAGTCTTAATTTGATAGTGCAAACCCAACACCTTACTAACTGTGCTAACCAGACTGTGCATTCCAGACCCACAATTTATCAGAGATTTAAGTGAATAAGCTACAGTGTCCAAGGTACTAAACATAATATATTCTATGGGGTGTCATAAGCAAGTCATTAGAAAACTTTCCTACTAAATTTATAAGACATAAGCATTCAATATTTGAGTAAACAAAGAGAAAATAAAGCTATCTATTGGGTTTCACTAAAAAGTCCATTGGAAGATTTGACTATTGTTGTTAAAAGACATAAGCATTCATATTATAGAGCCACAAACCACACTAGTAAAATAAAAACATGATAACATGGGATTCGAACCAATGACAGTCTTAACTTGATAGTTCAAACCCAACACCTTACTAACTGTGCTAACCAGACTGTGCACACCATACACCCAATTTGTCAGAGATTTAAGTGAATAAGCTACAGTGTCCAAGGTACTAAACGTAATATATTCTATGGGGTGTCATAAGCAAGTCATTAGAATACTTTCCTACTAAATTTATAAGACATAAGCATTCAATATTTGAGTAAACAAAGAGAAAATAAAGCTATCTATTGGGTTTCACTAAAAAGTCCATTGGAAGACTTGACTATTGTTGTTAAAAGATATAGGCATTCATATTATAGAGCCAACAACCACACTAGTAAAATAAAAACATGATAACATGGGATTCTAACCAATGACAGTCTTAATTTGATAGTGCAAACCCAACACCTTACTAACTGTGCTAACCAGACTGTGCATTCCAGACCCACAATTTATCAGAGATTTAAGTGAATAAGCTACAGTGTCCAAGGTACTAAACATAATATATTCTATGGGGTGTCATAAGCAAGTCATTAGAAAACTTTCCTACTAAATTTATAAGACATAAGCATTCAATATTTGAGTAAACAAAGAGAAAATAAAGCTATCTATTTGGTTTCACTAAAAAGTCTATTGGAAGACTTGACTATTGTTGTTCAAAGATATAGGCATTCATTTTATAGAGCCACAAACCACACTATTAAAATAAAAACATGGGATTCAAACCAATGACAGTCTTAACTTGATAGCGCAAACCCAACAGCTTACTAACTGTGCTAACCAGACTGTGCATACCAGACACACAATTTGTCAGAGATTTAAGTGAATAAGCTACAGTGTCCAAGGTACTAAACATAATATATTCTATGGGGTGTCATAAGCAAGTCATTAGAATACTTTCCTACTAAATTTATAAGACATAAGCATTCAATATTTGAGTAAACAAAGAGAAAATAAAGCTATCTATTGGGTTTCATTAAAAAGTCCATTGGAAGACTTGACTATTGTTGTTAAAAGATATAGGCATTCATATTATAGAGCCACAAACCACACTAGTAAAATAAAAACATGATAACATGGCATTCAAACCAATGACAGTCTTAATTTTATAGTGCAAACCCAACAGCTTACTAACTGTGCTAACCAGACTGTGCATAGCAAACACACAATTTATCAGAGATTTAAGTGAATAAGCTACAGTGTCCAAGGTACTAAACATAATATATTCTATGGGGTGTCATAAGCAAGTCATTAGTATACTTTCCTACTTAATTTATAAGACATACGCATTCAATAATTGAGTAAACAAAGAGAAAATAAAGCTATCTATTGGGTTTCACTAAAAAGTCCATTGGAAGACTTGACTATTGTTGTTAAAAGACATAAGCATTCATATTATAGAGCCACAAACCACATTAGTAAAATAAAAACATGATAACATGGGATTCGAACCAATGACAGTCTTAATTTGATAGTGCCAACCCAACACCTTACTAACTGTGCTAACCAGACTGTGCATACCAGACACACAATTTATCAGAGATTTAAGTGAATAAGCTACAGAGTCCAAGGTACTAAACATAATATATTCTATGGGATGTCATAAGCAAGTCATTAGAATACTTTCCTACTAAATTTATAAGACATAAGCATTCAATAATTGAGTAAACAAAGGGAAAATAAAGCTATCTATTGGGTTTCACTAAAACGTCCATTGGAAGACTTGACTATTGTTGTTAAAAGACATAGGCATTCATATTATAGAGCCACAAACCACACTAGTAAAATAAAAACATGTTAACATGGGATTCGAACCAATGACAGCCTTAATTTGATAGTGCAAACCCAACACCTTACTAACTGTGCTAACCAGACTGTACATACCAGACACACAATTTATCAGAGATTTAAGTGAATAAGCTACAGTGTCCAAGGTACTAAACATAATATATTCTATGGGGTGTTATAAGCAAGTCATTAGAATACTTTCCTACTAAATTTATAAGACATAAGCATTCAATATTTGAGTAAACAAAGAGAAAATGAAGCTATCTATTGGGTTTCACTAAAAAGTCTATTGGAAGACTTGACTATTGTTGTTAAAAGACATATGCATTCATATTATAGAGACACAAACCACACTAGTAAAATAAAAACATGATAACTTGGGATTCGAACAAATGACAGTCTTAATTTGATAGTGCAAACCCAACACCTTACTAACTGTGCTAACCAGACTGTGCATACCAAATACACAATTTATCAGATATTTAAGTGAATAAGCTACAGTGTCCAAGGTGCTAAACATAATATATTCTATGGGGTGTCATAAGCAATTCATTGGAATACTTTCCTTCTAAATTTATAAGACATAAGCATTCAATATTTGCGTAAACAAAGAGAAAATAAAGCTATCTATTGGGTTTCACTAAAAAGTCCATTGGAAGACTTGACTATTGTTGTTAAAAGACATAGGCATTCATATTATAGAGCCACAAACCACACTAGTAAAATAAAAATATGATAACATGGGATTCGAACCAATTACAGTCTTAATTTGAAAGTGCAAACCCAACACCTTACTAACTGTGCTAACCAGACTGTGCATACCAGACGCACAATTTATCAGAGATTTAAGTGAATAAGCTACAGTGTCCAAGGTACTAAACATAATATATTCTATGGGGTGTTATAAGCAAGTCATTAGAATACTTTCCTACTAAATTTATAAGACATAAGCATTCAATATTTGAGTAAACAAAGAGAAAATGAAGCTATCTATTGGGTTTCACTAAAAAGTCCATTGGAAGACTTGAATATTGTTGTTAAAAGACATAGGCATTCATATTATAGAGACACAAACCACACTAGTAAAATAAAAACATGATAACTTGGGATTCGAACAAATGACAGGTATAATTTGATAGTGCAAACCCAACACCTTACTAACTGTGCTAACCAGACTGTGCATACAAGACACACAATTTATCAGATATTTAAGTGAATAAGTTACAGTGTCCAAGGTGCTAAACATAATATATTCTATGGGGTGTCATAAGCAAGTCATTAGAATACTTTCCTACTAAATTTATAAGACATAAACATTCAATATTTGAGTAAACAAAGAGAAAATAAAGCTATCTATTGGGTTTCACTAAAAAGTCCATTGGAAGACTTGACTATTGTTGTTAAAAGACATAGGATTTCATATTATAGAGTAACAAACCACACTAGTAAAATAAAAACATGATAACATGGGATTCGAACCAATGACAGTCTTAATTTGATAGTGCAAACCCAACACCTTACTAACTGTGCTAACCAGCCTGTGCATACAAGACACACAATTTATCCGATATTTAAGTGAATAAGTTACAGTGTCCAAGGTGCTAAACATAATATATTCTATGGGGTGTCATAAGCAAGTCATTGGAATACTTTCCTACTAAATTTATAAGACATAAGCATTCAATATTTGAGTAAACAAAGAGAAAAATAAAGCTATCTATTGGGTTTCACTAAAAAGTCCATTGGAAGACTTGACTATTGTTGTTAAAAGATATAGGCATTCATATTATAGAGCCACAAACCACACTAGTAAAATAAAAACATGATAACATGGCATTCAAACCAATGACAGTCTTAATTTTATAGTGCAAACCCAACAGCTTACTAACTGTGCTAACCAGACTGTGCATAGCAAACACACAATTTATCAGAGATTTAAGTGAATAAGCTACAGTGTCCAAGGTACTAAACATAATATATTCTATGGGGTGTCATAAGCAAGTCATTAGTATACTTTCCTACTTAATTTATAAGACATACGCATTCAATAATTGAGTAAACAAAGAGAAAATAAAGCTATCTATTGGGTTTCACTAAAAAGTCCATTGGAAGACTTGACTATTGTTGTTAAAAGACATAAGCATTCATATTATAGAGCCACAAACCACATTAGTAAAATAAAAACATGATAACATGGGATTCGAACCAATGACAGTCTTAATTTGATAGTGCCAACCCAACACCTTACTAACTGTGCTAACCAGACTGTGCATACCAGACACACAATTTATCAGAGATTTAAGTGAATAAGCTACAGTGTCCAAGGTACTAAACATAATATATTCTATGGGGTGTCATAAGCAAGTCATTAGAATACTTTCCTACTAAATTTATAAGACATAAGCATTCAATAATTGAGTAAACAAAGGGAAAATAAAGCTATCTATTGGGTTTCACTAAAACGTCCATTGGAAGACTTGACTATTGTTGTTAAAAGACATAGGCATTCATATTATAGAGCCACAAACCACACTAGTAAAATAAAAACATGTTAACATGGGATTTGAACCAATGACAGCCTTAATTTGAAAGTGCAAACCCAACACCTTACTAACTGTGCTAACCAGACTGTGCATACCAAATGCACAATTTATCAGATATTTAAGTGAATAAGCTACAGTGTCCAAGGTGCTAAACATAATATATTCTATGGGGTGTCATAAGCAATTCATTGGAATACTTTCCTTCTAAATTTATAAGACATAAGCATTCAATATTTGCGTAAACAAAGAGAAAATAAAGCTATCTATTGGGTTTCACTAAAAAGTCCATTGGAAGACTTGACTATTGTTGTTAAAAGACATAGGCATTCATATTATAGAGCCACAAACCACACTAGTAAAATAAAAATATGATAACATGGGATTCGAACCAATTACAGTCTTAATTTGAAAGTGCAAACCCAACACCTTACTAACTGTGCTAACCAGACTGTGCATACCAGACACACAATTTATCAGAGATTTAAGTGAATAAGCTACAGTGTCCAAGGTACTAAACATAATATATTCTATGGGGTGTCATAAGCAAGTCATTAGTATACTTTCCTACTTAATTTATAAGACATACGCATTCAATAATTGAGTAAACAAAGAGAAAATAAAGCTATCTATTGGGTTTCACTAAAAAGTCCATTGGAAGACTTGACTATTGTTGTTAAAAGACATAAGCATTCATATTATAGAGCCACAAACCACATTAGTAAAATAAAAACATGTTAACATGGGATTCAAACCAATGACAGCTTTAATTTGACAGTGCAAACCCAACACCTTACTAACTGTGCTAACCAGACTGTACATACCAGACACACAATTTATCAGAGATTTAAGTGAATAAGCTACAGTGTCCAAGGTACTAAACATAATATATTCTATGGGGTGTCATAAGCAAGTCATTAGAATACTTTCCTACTAAATTTATAAGACATAAGCATTCAATAATTGAGTAAACAAAGGGAAAATAAAGCTATCTATTGGGTTTCACTAAAACGTCCATTGGAAGACTTGACTATTGTTGTTAAAAGACATAGGCATTCATATTATAGAGCCACAAACCACACTAGTAAAATAAAAACATGTTAACATGGGATTCAAACCAATGACAGCTTTAATTTGATAGTGCAAACCCAACACCTTACTAACTGTGCTAACCAGACGGTACATACCAGACACACAATTTATCAGAGATTTAAGTGAATAAGCTACAGTGTCCAAGGTACTAAACATAATATATTATATGGGGTGTCATAAGCAAGTCATTAGAATACTTCCTACTAAATTTATAAGACATAAGCATTCAATAATTGAGTAAACAAAGGGAAAATAAAGCTATCTATTTCTGTTTCACTAAAACGTCCATTGGAAGACTTGACTATTGTTGTTAAAAGACATAGGCATTCATATTATAGAGCCACAAACCACACTATTAAAATAAAAACATGGGATTCAAACCAATGACAGTCTTAACTTGATAGCGCAAACCCAACAGCTTACTAACTGTGCTAACCAGACTGTGCATACCAGACACACAATTTGTCAGAGATTTAAGTGAATAAGCTACAGTGTCCAAGGTACTAAACATAATATATTCTATGGGGTGGTGTCATAAGCAAGTCATTAGAATACTTTCCTACTAAATTTATAAGACATAAGCATTCAATATTTGAGTAAACAAAGAGAAAATAAAGCTATCTATTGGGTTTCATTAAAAAGTCCATTGGAAGACTTGACTATTGTTGTTAAAAGATATAGGCATTCATATTATAGAGCCACAAACCACACTAGTAAAATAAAAACATGATAACATGGGATTCGAACCAATGACAGTCTTAATTTGATAGTGCAAACCCAACACCTTACTAACTGTGCTAACCAGACTGTGCATACCAGACCCACAATTTATCTGAGATTTAAGTGAATAAGCTACAGTGTCCAAGGTACTAAACATAATATATTCTATGGGGTGTCATAAGCAAGTCATTAGAAAACTTTCCTACTAAATTTATAAGACATAAGCATTCAATATTTGAGTAAACAAAGAGAAAATAAAGCTATCTATTGGGTTTCACTAAAAAGTCCATTGGAAGATTTGACTATTGTTGTTAAAAGACATAGGCATTCATATTATAGAGCCACAAACCACACTAGTTAAATTAAAACATGATAACATGGGATTCGAACCAATGACAGTCTTAATTTGATAGTTCAAACTCAACACCTTACTAACTGTGCTAACCAGACTGTGCATACCATACACACAATTTGTCAGAGATTTAAGTGAATAAGCTACAGTGTCCAAGGTACTAAACATAATATATTCGATGGGGTGTCATAAGCAAGTCATTAGAATACTTTCCTACTAAATTTATAAGACATAAGCATTCAATATTTGAGTAAACAAAGAGAAAATAAAGCTATCTATTGGGTTTCACTAAAAAGTCTATTGGAAGACTTGACTATTGTTGTTCAAAGATATAGGCATTCATTTTATAGAGCCACAAACCACACTATTAAAATAAAAACATGGGATTCAAACCAATGACAGTCTTAACTTGATAGCGCAAACCCAACAGCTTACTAACTGTGCTAACCAGACTGTGCATACCAGACACAATTTGTCAGAGATTTAAGTGAATAAGCTACAGTGTCCAAGGTACTAAACATAATATATTCTATGGGGTGTCATAAGCAAGTCATTAGAATACTTTCCTACTAAATTTATAAGACATAAGCATTCAATATTTGAGTAAACAAAGAGAAAATAAAGCTATCTATTGGGTTTCATTAAAAAGTCCATTGGAAGACTTGACTATTGTTGTTAAAAGATATAGGCATTCATATTATAGAGCCACAAACCACACTAGTAAAATAAAAACATGATAACATGGGATTCGAACCAATGACAGTCTTAATTTGATAGTGCAAACCCAACACCTTACTAACTGTGCTAACCAGACTGTGCATACCAGACCCACAATTTATCAGAGATTTAAGTGAATAAATCCAAGGTACTAAACATAATATATTCTATTGGGTGTCATAAGCAAGTCATTAGAAAACTTTCCTACTAAATTTATAAGACATAAGCATTCAATATTTGAGTAAACAAAGAGAAAATAAAGCTATCTATTGGGTTTCACTAAAATGTCCATTGGAAGACTTGACTATTGTTGTTAAAAGACATAGGCATTCATATTATAGAGCCACAAACCACACTAGTAAAATAAAAACATGACAACATGGGATTTGAACCAATGACAGTCTTAATTTGATAGTGCAAACCCAACACCTTACTAACTGTGCTAACCAAACTTTGCATGCCAGACCCACAATTTATCAGAGATTTAAGTGAATAAGCTACAGTGTCCAAGGTACTAAACATAATATATTCTATGGGGGTGTCATAAGCAAGTCATTAGAAAACTTTCCTACTAAATTTATAAGACATAAGCATTCAATATTTGAGTAAACAAAGAGAAAATAAAGCTATCTATTGGGTTTCACTAAAAAGTCCATTGGAAGACTTGACTATTGTTGTTAAAAGATATAGGCATTCATATTATAGAGCCAACAACCACACTAGTAAAATAAAAACATGATAACATGGGATTCTAACCAATGACAGTCTTAATTTGATAGTGCAAACCCAACACCTTACTAACTGTGCTAACCAGACTGTGCATTCCAGACCCACAATTTATCAGAGATTTAAGTGAATAAGCTACAGTGTCCAAGGTACTAAACATAATATATTCTATGGGGTGTCATAAGCAAGTCATTAGAAAACTTTCCTACTAAATTTATAAGACATAAGCATTCAATATTTGAGTAAACAAAGAGAAAATAAAGCTATCTATTGGGTTTCACTAAAAAGTCCATTGGAAGATTTGACTATTGTTGTTAAAAGACATAAGCATTCATATTATAGAGCCACAAACCACACTAGTAAAATAAAAACATGATAACATGGGATTCGAACCAATGACAGTCTTAACTTGATAGTTCAAACCCAACACCTTACTAACTGTGCTAACCAGACTGTGCACACCATACACCCAATTTGTCAGAGATTTAAGTGAATAAGCTACAGTGTCCAAGGTACTAAACGTAATATATTCTATGGGGTGTCATAAGCAAGTCATTAGAATACTTTCCTACTAAATTTATAAGACATAAGCATTCAATATTTGAGTAAACAAAGAGAAAATAAAGCTATCTATTGGGTTTCACTAAAAAGTCCATTGGAAGACTTGACTATTGTTGTTCAAAGATATAGGCATTCATTTTATAGAGCCACAAACCACACTATTAAAATAAAAACATGGGATTCAAACCAATGACAGTCTTAACTTGATAGCGCAAACCCAACAGCTTACTAACTGTGCTAACCAGACTGTGCATACCAGACACACAATTTGTCAGAGATTTAAGTGAATAAGCTACAGTGTCCAAGGTACTAAACATAATATATTCTATGGGGTGTCATAAGCAAGTCATTAGAATACTTTCCTACTAAATTTATAAGACATAAGCATTCAATATTTGAGTAAACAAAGAGAAAATAAAGCTATCTATTGGGTTTCATTAAAAAGTCCATTGGAAGACTTGACTATTGTTGTTAAAAGATATAGGCATTCATATTATAGAGCCACAAACCACACTAGTAAAATAAAAACATGATAACATGGGATTCGAACCAATGACAGTCTTAATTTGATAGTGCAAACCCAACACCTTACTAACTGTGCTAACCAGACTGTGCATACCAGACCCACAATTTATCAGAGATTTAAGTGAATAAATCCAAGGTACTAAACATAATATATTCTATTGGGTGTCATAAGCAAGTCATTAGAAAACTTTCCTACTAAATTTATAAGACATAAGCATTCAATATTTGAGTAAACAAAGAGAAAATAAAGCTATCTATTGGGTTTCACTAAAAAGTCCATTGGAAGACTTGACTATTGTTGTTAAAAGACATAGGCATTCATATTATAGAGCCACAAACCACACTAGTAAAATAAAAACATGACAACATGGGATTCGAACCAATGACAGTCTTAATTTGATGGTGCAAACCCAACAACTTACTAACTGTGCTAACCAGATTGTGCGTACTGCACAAACAATTTATCAGAGATTTAAGTGAATAAGCTACAGTGTCCAAGGTACTAAACATAATATATTCTATGGGGTGTCATAAGCAAGTCATTAGAATACTTTCCTACTAAATTTATAAGACATAAGCATTCAATATTTGAGTAAACAAAGAGAAAATAAAGCTATCTATTGGGTTTCACTAAAAAGTCCATTGGAAGACTTGACTATTGTTGTTAAAAGATATAGGCATTCATATTATAGAGCCAACAACCACACTAGTAAAATAAAAACATGGTATACGAACCAATGACAGTCTTAATTTGATAGTGCAAACCCAACACCTTACTAACTGTGCTAACCAGACTGTGCATACCAGACCCACAATTTATCAGAGATTTAAGTGAATAAGCTACAGTGTCCAAGGTACTAAACATAATATATTCTATGGGGTGTCATAAGCAAGTCATTAGAAAACTTTCCTACTAAATTTATAAGACATAAGCATTCAATATTTGAGTAAACAAAGAGAAAATAAAGCTATCTATTGGGTTTCACTAAAAAGTCCATTGGAAGATTTGACTATTGTTGTTAAAAGACATAGGCATTCATATTATAGAGCCACAAACCACACTAGTTAAATTAAAACATGATAACATGGGATTCGAACCAATGACAGTCTTAAATTGATAGTTCAAACTCAACACCTTACTAACTGTGCTAACCAGACTGTGCATACCATACACACAATTTGTCAGAGATTTAAGTGAATAAGCTACAGTGTCCAAGGTACTAAACATAATATATTCGATGGGGTGTCATAAGCAAGTCATTAGAATACTTTCCTACTAAATTTATAAGACATAAGCATTCAATATTTGAGTAAACAAAGAGAAAATAAAGCTATCTATTGGGTTTCACTAAAAAGTCTATTGGAAGACTTGACTATTGTTGTTCAAAGATATAGGCATTCATTTTATAGAGCCACAAACCACACTATTAAAATAAAAACATGGGATTCAAACCAATGACAGTCTTAACTTGATAGCGCAAACCCAACAGCTTACTAACTGTGCTAACCAGACTGTGCATACCAGACACAATTTGTCAGAGATTTAAGTGAATAAGCTACAGTGTCCAAGGTACTAAACATAATATATTCTATGGGGTGTCATAAGCAAGTCATTAGAATACTTTCCTACTAAATTTATAAGACATAAGCATTCAATATTTGAGTAAACAAAGAGAAAATAAAGCTATCTATTGGGTTTCATTAAAAAGTCCATTGGAAGACTTGACTATTGTTGTTAAAAGATATAGGCATTCATATTATAGAGCCACAAACCACACTAGTAAAATAAAAACATGATAACATGGGATTCGAACCAATGACAGTCTTAATTTGATAGTGCAAACCCAACACCTTACTAACTGTGCTAACCAGACTGTGCATACCAGACCCACAATTTATCAGAGATTTAAGTGAATAAATCCAAGGTACTAAACATAATATATTCTATTGGGTGTCATAAGCAAGTCATTAGAAAACTTTCCTACTAAATTTATAAGACATAAGCATTCAATATTTGAGTAAACAAAGAGAAAATAAAGCTATCTATTTGGTTTCACTAAAAAGTCCATTGGAAGACTTGACTATTGTTGTTAAAAGACATAGGCATTCATATTATAGAGCCACAAACCACACTAGTAAAATAAAAACATGACAACATGGGATTTGAACCAATGACAGTCTTAATTTGATGGTGCAAACCCAACAACTTACTAACTGTGCTAACCAGATTGTGCGTACCGCACAAACAATTTATCAGAGATTTAAGTGAATAAGCTACAGTGTCCAAGGTACTAAACATAATATATTCTATGGGGTGTCATAAGCAAGTCATTAGAATACTTTCCTACTAAATTTATAAGACATAAGCATTCAATATTTGAGTAAACAAAGAGAAAATAAAGCTATCTATTGGGTTTCCCTAAAAAGTCCATTGGAAGACTTGACTATTGTTGTTAAAAGATATAGGCATTCATATTATAGAGCCACAAACCACACTAGTAAAATAAAAACATGATAACATGGGATTTGAACCAATGACAGTCTTAATTTGATAGTGCAAACCCAACACCTTACTAACTGTGCTAACCAAACTGTGCATGCCAGACCCACAATTTATCAGAGATTTAAGTGAATAAGCTACAGTGTCCAAGGTACTAAACATAATATATTCTATGGGGTGTCATAAGCAAGTCATTAGAAAACTTTCCTACTAAATTTATAAGACATAAGCATTCAATATTTGAGTAAACAAAGAGAAAATAAAGCTATCTATTTGGTTTCACTAAAAAGTCCATTGGAAGACTTGACTATTTTTGTTAGAAGATATAGGCATTCATATTATAGAGCCAACAACCACACTTGTAAAATAAATACATGATAACATGGGATTCGAACCAATGACAGTCTTAATTTGATAGTGCAAACCCAACACCTTACTAACTGTACTAACCAGACTGTGCATACCAGACCCACAATTTATCAGAGATTTAAGTGAATAAGCTACAGTGTCCAAGGTACTAAACATAATATATTCTATGGGGTGTCATAAGCAAGTCATTAGAAAACTTTCCTACTAAATTTATAAGACATAAGCATTCAATATTTGAGTAAACAAAGAGAAAATAAAGCTATCTATTGGGTTTCACTAAAAAGTCCATTGGAAGATTTGACTATTGTTGTTAAAAGACATAAGCATTCATATTATAGAGCCACAAACCACACTAGTAAAATAAAAACATGATAACATGGGATTCGAACCAATGACAGTCTTAACTTGATAGTTCAAACCCAACACCTTACTAACTGTGCTAACCAGACTGTGCACACCATACACCCAATTTGTCAGAGATTTAAGTGAATAAGCTACAGTGTCCAAGGTACTAAACGTAATATATTCTATGGGGTGTCATAAGCAAGTCATTAGAATACTTTCCTACTAAATTTATAAGACATAAGCATTCAATATTTGAGTAAACAAAGAGAAAATAAAGCTATCTATTGGGTTTCACTAAAAAGTCCATTGGAAGATTTGACTATTGTTGTTAAAAGACATAGGCATTCATATTATAGAGCCACAAACCACACTAGTTAAATTAAAACATGATAACATGGGACTCGAACCAATGACAGTCTTAATTTGATAGTTCAAACTCAACACCTTACTAACTGTGCTAACCAGACTGTGCATACCATACACACAATTTGTCAGAGATTTAAGTGAATAAGCTACAGTGTCCAAGGTACTAAACATAATATATTCGATGGGGTGTCATAAGCAAGTCATTAGAATACTTTCCTACTAAATTTATAAGACATAAGCATTCAATATTTGAGTAAACAAAGAGAAAATAAAGCTATCTATTGGGTTTCACTAAAAAGTCTATTGGAAGACTTGACTATTGTTGTTCAAAGATATAGGCATTCATTTTATAGAGCCACAAACCACACTATTAAAATAAAAACATGGGATTCAAACCAATGACAGTCTTAACTTGATAGCACAAACCCAACAGCTTACTAACTGTGCTAACCAGACTGTGCATACCAGACACACAATTTGTCAGAGATTTAAGTGAATAAGCTACAGTGTCCAAGGTACTAAACATAATATATTCTATGGGGTGTCATAAGCAAGTCATTAGAATACTTTCCTACTAAATTTATAAGACATAAGCATTCAATATTTGAGTAAACAAAGAGAAAATAAAGCTATCTATTGGGTTTCATTAAAAAGTCCATTGGAAGACTTGACTATTGTTGTTAAAAGATATAGGCATTCATATTATAGAGCCACAAACCACACTAGTAAAATAAAAACATGATAACATGGGATTCGAACCAATGACAGTCTTAATTTGATAGTGCAAACCCAACACCTTACTAACTGTGCTAACCAGACTGTGCATACCAGACCCACAATTTATCAGAGATTTAAGTGAATAAATCCAAGGTACTAAACATAATATATTCTATTGGGTGTCATAAGCAAGTCATTAGAAAACTTTCCTACTAAATTTATAAGACATAAGCATTCAATATTTGAGTAAACAAAGAGAAAATAAAGCTATCTATTGGGTTTCACTAAAATGTCCATTGGAAGACTTGACTATTGTTGTTAAAAGACATAGGCATTCATATTATAGAGCCACAAACCACACTAGTAAAATAAAAACATGACAACATGGGATTTGAACCAATGACAGTCTTAATTTGATGGTGCAAACCCAACAACTTACTAACTGTGCTAACCAGATTGTGCGTACTGCACAAACAATTTATCAGAGATTTAAGTGAATAAGCTACAGTGTCCAAGGTACTAAACATAATATATTCTATGGGGTGTCATAAGCAAGTCATTAGAATACTTTCCTACTAAATTTATAAGATATAAGCATTCAATATTTGAGTAAACAAAGAGAAAATAAAGCTATCTATTGGGTTTCCCTAAAAAGTCCATTGGAAGACTTGACTATTGTTGTTAAAAGATATAGGCATTCATATTATAGAGCCACAAACCACACTAGTAAAATAAAAACATGATAACATGGGATTTGAACCAATGACAGTCTTAATTTGATAGTGCAAACCCAACACCTTACTAACTGTGCTAACCAAACTGTGCATACCAGACCCACAATTTATCAGAGATTTAAGTGAATAAGCTACAGTGTCCAAGGTACTAAACATAATATATTCTATGGGATGTCATAAGCAAGTCATTAGAAAACTTTCCTACTAAATTTATAAGACATAAGCATTCAATATTTGAGTAAACAAAGAGAAAATAAAGCTATCTATTGGGTTTCACTAAAAAGTCCATTGGAAGACTTGACTATTGTTGTTAAAAGATATAGGCATTCATATTATAGAGCCAACAACCACACTAGTAAAATAAAAACATGATAACATGGGATTCTAACCAATGACAGTCTTAATTTGATAGTGCAAACCCAACACCTTACTAACTGTGCTAACCAGACTGTGCATTCCAGACCCACAATTTATCAGAGATTTAAGTGAATAAGCTACAGTGTCCAAGGTACTAAACATAATATATTCTATGGGGTGTCATAAGCAAGTCATTAGAAAACTTTCCTACTAAATTTATAAGACATAAGCATTCAATATTTGAGTAAACAAAGAGAAAATAAAGCTATCTATTTGGTTTCACTAAAAAGTCTATTGGAAGACTTGACTATTGTTGTTCAAAGATATAGGCATTCATTTTATAGAGCCACAAACCACACTATTAAAATAAAAACATGGGATTCAAACCAATGACAGTCTTAACTTGATAGCGCAAACCCAACAGCTTACTAACTGTGCTAACCAGACTGTGCATACCAGACACACAATTTGTCAGAGATTTAAGTGAATAAGCTACAGTGTCCAAGGTACTAAACGTAATATATTCTATGGGGTGTCATAAGCAAGTCATTAGAATACTTTCCTACTAAATTTATAAGACATAAGCATTCAATATTTGAGTAAACAAAGAGAAAATAAAGCTATTGGGTTTCACTAAAAAGTCCATTGGAAGATTTGACTATTGTTGTTAAAAGACATAGGCATTCATATTATAGAGCCACAAACCACACTAGTTAAATTAAAACATGATAACATGGGATTCGAACCAATGACAGTCTTAATTTGATAGTTCAAACTCAACACCTTACTAACTGTGCTAACCAGACTGTGCATACCATACACACAATTTGTCAGAGATTTAAGTGAATAAGCTACAGTGTCCAAGGTACTAAACATAATATATTCGATGGGGTGTCATAAGCAAGTCATTAGAATACTTTCCTACTAAATTTATAAGACATAAGCATTCAATATTTGAGTAAACAAAGAGAAAATAAAGCTATCTATTGGGTTTCATTAAAAAGTCCATTGGAAGACTTGACTATTGTTGTTAAAAGATATAGGCATTCATATTATAGAGCCACAAACCACACTAGTAAAATAAAAACATGATAACATGGGATTCGAACCAATGACAGTCTTAATTTGATAGTGCAAACCCAACACCTTACTAACTGTGCTAACCAGACTGTGCATACCAGACCCACAATTTATCAGAGATTTAAGTGAATAAATCCAAGGTACTAAACATAATATATTCTATTGGGTGTCATAAGCAAGTCATTAGAAAACTTTCCTACTAAATTTATAAGACATAAGCATTCAATATTTGAGTAAACAAAGAGAAAATAAAGCTATCTATTGGGTTTCACTAAAATGTCCATTGGAAGACTTGACTATTGTTGTTAAAAGACATAGGCATTCATATTATAGAGCCACAAACCACACTAGTAAAATAAAAACATGACAACATGGGATTTGAACCAATGACAGTCTTAATTTGATGGTGCAAACCCAACAACTTACTAACTGTGCTAACCAGATTGTGCGTACCGCACAAACAATTTATCAGAGATTTAAGTGAATAAGCTACAGTGTCCAAGGTACTAAACATAATATATTCTATGGGGTGTCATAAGCAAGTCATTAGAATACTTTCCTACTAAATTTATAAGACATAAGCATTCAATATTTGAGTAAACAAAGAGAAAATAAAGCTATCTATTGGGTTTCCCTAAAAAGTCCATTGGAAGACTTGACTATTGTTGTTAAAAGATATAGGCATTCATATTATAGAGCCACAAACCACACTAGTAAAATAAAAACATGATAACATGGGATTTGAACCAATGACAGTCTTAATTTGATAGTGCAAACCCAACACCTTACTAACTGTGCTAACCAAACTGTGCATGCCAGACCCACAATTTATCAGAGATTTAAGTGAATAAGCTACAGTGTCCAAGGTACTAAACATAATATATTCTATGGGGTGTCATAAGCAAGTCATTAGAAAACTTTCCTACTAAATTTATAAGACATAAGCATTCAATATTTGAGTAAACAAAGAGAAAATAAAGCTATCTATTGGGTTTCACTAAAAAGTCCATTGGAAGACTTGACTATTGTTGTTAAAAGATATAGGCATTCATATTATAGAGCCAACAACCACACTAGTAAAATAAAAACATGATAACATGGGATTCTAACCAATGACAGTCTTAATTTGATAGTGCAAACCCAACACCTTACTAACTGTGCTAACCAGACTGTGCATTCCAGACCCACAATTTATCAGAGATTTAAGTGAATAAGCTACAGTGTCCAAGGTACTAAACATAATATATTCTATGGGGTGTCATAAGCAAGTCATTAGAAAACTTTCCTACTAAATTTATAAGACATAAGCATTCAATATTTGAGTAAACAAAGAGAAAATAAAGCTATCTATTTGGTTTCACTAAAAAGTCCATTGGAAGACTTGACTATTTTTGTTAGAAGATATAGGCATTCATATTATAGAGCCAACAACCACACTTGTAAAATAAATACATGATAACATGGGATTCGAACCAATGACAGTCTTAATTTAATAGTGCAAACCCAACACCTTACTAACTGTGCTAACCAGACTGTGCATACCAGACCCACAATTTATCAGAGATTTAAGTGAATAAGCTACAGTGTCCAAGGTACTAAACATAATATATTCTATGGGGTGTCATAAGCAAGTCATTAGAAAACTTTCCTACTAAATTTATAAGACATAAGCATTCAATATTTGAGTAAACAAAGAGAAAATAAAGCTATCTATTGGGTTTCACTAAAAAGTCCATTGGAAGACTTGATTATTGTTGTTAAAAGACATAGGCATTCATATTATAGAGCCACAAACCACACTAGTAAAATAAAAACATGATAATATGGGATTCGAACCAATGACAGTCTTAATTTGATAGTTCAAACCCAACACCTTACTAACTGTGCATACCATACACACAATTTGTCAGAGATTTAAGTGAATAAGCTACAGTGTCCAAGGTACTCAACATAATATATTCTATGGGGTGTCATAAGCTAGTCATTAGAATACTTTCCTACTAAATTTATAAGCCATAAGCATTCAATATTTGAGTAAACAAAGAGAAAATAAAGCTATCTATTGGGTTTCACTAAAAAGTCCATTGGAAGACTTGACTATTGTTGTTAAAAGATATAGGCATTCATATTATAGAGCCACAAACCACACTAGTTAAATTAAAACATGATAACATGGGATTCGAACCAATGACAGTCTTAATTTGATAGTTCAAACTCAACACCTTACTAACTGTGCTAACCAGACTGTGCATACCATACACACAATTTGTCAGAGATTTAAGTGAATAAGCTACAGTGTCCAAGGTACTAAACATAATATATTCGATGGGGTGTCATAAGCAAGTCATTAGAATACTTTCCTACTAAATTTATAAGACATAAGCATTCAATATTTGAGTAAACAAAGAGAAAATAAAGCTATCTATTGGGTTTCACTAAAAAGTCTATTGGAAGACTTGACTATTGTTGTTCAAAGATATAGGCATTCATTTTATAGAGCCACAAACCACACTATTAAAATAAAAACATGGGATTCAAACCGATGACAGTCTTAACTTGATAGCACAAACCCAACAGCTTACTAACTGTGCTAACCAGACTGTGCATACCAGACACACAATTTGTCAGAGATTTAAGTGAATAAGCTACAGTGTCCAAGGTACTAAACATAATATATTCTATGGGGTGTCATAAGCAAGTCATTAGAATACGTTCCTACTAAATTTATAAGACATAAGCATTCAATATTTGAGTAAACAAAGAGAAAATAAAGCTATCTATTGGGTTTCACTAAAAAGTCCATTGGAAGACTTGACTATTGTTGTTAAAAGATATAGGCATTCATATTATAGAGCCACAAACCACACTAGTAAAATAAAAACATGATAACATGGGATTCGAACCAATGACAGTCTTAAATTGATAGTGCAAACCCAACACCTTACTAACTGTGCTAACAAGACTGTGCTTACCACACAAACAATTTATCAGATATTTAAGTGAATAAGCTACAGTGTCCAAGGTACTAAACATAATATATTCTATGGGGTGTCATAAGCAAGTCATTAGAATACTTTACTACGAAATTTATAAGACATAAGCATTCAATATTTGAGTAAACAAAGAGAAAATAAAGCTATCTATTGGGTTTCACTAAAAAATCCATTGGAAGACTTGACTATTGTTGTTAAAAGATATAGGCATTCATATTATAGAGCCACAAACCACACTAGTAAAATAAAAACACGATAACATGGGATTTGAACCAATGACAGTCTTAATTTGATAGTGCAAACCCAACACCTTACTAACTGTGCTAACCAGACTGTGCATACCAGGAACACAATTTATCAGAGATTTAAGTGAATAAGCTACAGTGTCCAAGGTACTAAACATAATATATTCTATGGGGTGTCATAAGCAAGTCATTAGAATACTATCCTACTAAATTTATAAGACATAAGCATTCAAAATTTGAGTAAACAAAGAGAAAATAAAGCTATCTATTGGGTTTCACTAAAAAGTCCATTGGAAGACTTGACTATTGTTGTTAAAAGACATTGGCATTCATAATATAGAGCCACAAACCACACTTGTAAAATAAAAACATGCTTACAGGGGATTCGAACCAATGACAATCTTAATTTGATAGTGCAAACCCAACACCTTACTAACTGTGCTAACCAGACTGTGCATACCACACAAACAATTTATCAGAGATTTAAGTGAATAAGCTACAGTGTCCAAGGTACTAAACATAATATATTCTATGGGGTGTCATAAGCAAGTCATTAGAATACTTTCCTACTAAATTTATAAGACATAAGCATTCAATATTTGAGTAAACAAAGAGAAAATAAAGCTATCTATTGGGTTTCACTAAAAAGTCCATTGGAAGACTTGATTATTGTTGTTAAAAGACATAGGCATTCATATTATAGAGCCACAAACCACACTAGTAAAATAAAAACATGATAATATGGGATTCGAACCAATGACAGTCTTAATTTGATAGTTCAAACCCAACACCTTACTAACTGTGCATACCATACACACAATTTGTCAGAGATTTAAGTGAATAAGCTACAGTGTCCAAGGTACTCAACATAATATATTCTATGGGGTGTCATAAGCTAGTCATTAGAATACTTTCCTACTAAATTTATAAGCCATAAGCATTCAATATTTGAGTAAACAAAGAGAAAATAAAGCTATCTATTGGGTTTCACTAAAAAGTCCATTGGAAGACTTGACTATTGTTGTTAAAAGATATTGGCATTCATATTATAGAGCCACAAACCACACTAGTTAAATTAAAACATGATAACATGGGATTCGAACCAATGACAGTCTTAATTTGATAGTTCAAACTCAACACCTTACTAACTGTGCTAACCAGACTGTGCATACCATACACACAATTTGTCAGAGATTTAAGTGAATAAGCTACAGTGTCCAAGGTACTAAACATAATATATTCGATGGGGTGTCATAAGCAAGTCATTAGAATACTTTCCTACTAAATTTATAAGACATAAGCATTCAATATTTGAGTAAACAAAGAGAAAATAAAGCTATCTATTGGGTTTCACTAAAAAGTCTATTGGAAGACTTGACTATTGTTGTTCAAAGATATAGGCATTCATTTTATAGAGCCACAAACCACACTATTAAAATAAAAACATGGGATTCAAACCGATGACAGTCTTAACTTGATAGCACAAACCCAACAGCTTACTAACTGTGCTAACCAGACTGTGCATACCAGACACACAATTTGTCAGAGATTTAAGTGAATAAGCTACAGTGTCCAAGGTACTAAACATAATATATTCTATGGGGTGTCATAAGCAAGTCATTAGAATACGTTCCTACTAAATTTATAAGACATAAGCATTCAATATTTGAGTAAACAAAGAGAAAATAAAGCTATCTATTGGGTTTCACTAAAAAGTCCATTGGAAGACTTGACTATTGTTGTTAAAAGATATAGGCATTCATATTATAGAGCCACAAACCACACTAGTAAAATAAAAACATGATAACATGGGATTCGAACCAATGACAGTCTTAAATTGATAGTGCAAACCCAACACCTTACTAACTGTGCTAACAAGACTGTGCTTACCACACAAACAATTTATCAGATATTTAAGTGAATAAGCTACAGTGTCCAAGGTACTAAACATAATATATTCTATGGGGTGTCATAAGCAAGTCATTAGAATACTTTCCTACGAAATTTATAAGACATAAGCATTCAATATTTGAGTAAACAAAGAGAAAATAAAGCTATCTATTGGGTTTCACTAAAAAATCCATTGGAAGACTTGACTATTGTTGTTAAAAGATATAGGCATTCATATTATAGAGCCACAAACCACACTAGTAAAATAAAAACACGATAACATGGGATTTGAACCAATGACAGTCTTAATTTGATAGTGCAAACCCAACACCTTACTAACTGTGCTAACCAGACTGTGCATACCAGGAACACAATTTATCAGAGATTTAAGTGAATAAGCTACAGTGTCCAAGGTACTAAACATAATATATTCTATGGGGTGTCATAAGCAAGTCATTAGAATACTATCCTACTAAATTTATAAGACATAAGCATTCAAAATTTGAGTAAACAAAGAGAAAATAAAGCTATCTATTGGGTTTCACTAAAAAGTCCATTGGAAGACTTGACTATTGTTGTTAAAAGACATTGGCATTCATAATATAGAGCCACAAACCACACTTGTAAAATAAAAACATGCTTACAGGGGATTCGAACCAATGACAGTCTTAATTTGATAGTGCAAACCCAACACCTTACTAACTGTGCTAACCAGACTGTGCATACCACACAAACAATTTATCAGAGATTTAAGTGAATAAGCTACAGTGTCCAAGGTACTAAACATAATATATTCTATGGGGTGTCATAAGCAAGTCATTAGAATACTTTCCTACTAAATTTATAAGACATAAGCATTCAATATTTGAGTAAACAAAGAGAAAATAAAGCTATCTATTGGGTTTCCCTAAAAAGTCCATTGGAAGACTTGACTATTGTTGTTAAAAGATATAGGCATTCATTTTATAGAGCCACAAACCACACTAGTAAAATAAAAACATGACAACATGGGATTCGAACCAATGACAGTCTTAATTTGATAGTGCAAACCCAACAGCTTACTAACTGTGCTAACCAGACTGTGCATACCAGACACACAATTTGTTAGAGATTTAAGTGAATGAGCTACAGTGTCCAAGGTACTAAACATGATATATTCTATGGGGTGTCATAAGCAAGTCATTAGAATACTTTCCTACTAAATTTATAAGACATAAGCATTCAATATTTGAGTAAACAAAGAGAAAATAAAGCTATCTATTGGGTTTCACTAAAAAGTCTATTGGAAGACTTGACTATTGTTGTTCAAAGATATAGGCATTCATTTTATAGAGCCACAAACCACACTATTAAAATAAAAACATGGGATTCAAACCGATGACAGTCTTAACTTGATAGCACAAACCCAACAGCTTACTAACTGTGCTAACCAGACTGTGCATACCAGACACACAATTTGTCAGAGATTTAAGTGAATAAGCTACAGTGTCCAAGGTACTAAACATAATATATTCTATGGGGTGTCATAAGCAAGTCATTAGAATACGTTCCTACTAAATTTATAAGACATAAGCATTCAATATTTGAGTAAACAAAGAGAAAATAAAGCTATCTATTGGGTTTCACTAAAAAATCCATTGGAAGACTTGACTATTGTTGTTAAAAGATATAGGCATTCATATTATAGAGCCACAAACCACACTAGTAAAATAAAAACACGATAATATGGGATTTGAACCAATGACAGTCTTAATTTGATAGTGCAAACCCAACACCTTACTAACTGTGCTAACCAGACTGTGCATACCAGGAACACAATTTATCAGAGATTTAAGTGAATAAGCTACAGTGTCCAAGGTACTAAACATAATATATTCTATGGGGTGTCATAAGCAAGTCATTAGAATACTATCCTACTAAATTTATAAGACATAAGCATTCAAAATTTGAGTAAACAAAGAGAAAATAAAGCTATCTATTGGGTTTCACTAAAAAGTCCATTGGAAGACTTGACTATTGTTGTTAAAAGACATTGGCATTCATAATATAGAGCCACAAACCACACTTGTAAAATAAAAACATGCTTACAGGGGATTCGAACCAATGACAGTCTTAATTTGATAGTGCAAACCCAACACCTTACTAACTGTGCTAACCAGACTGTGCATACCACACAAACAATTTATCAGAGATTTAAGTGAATAAGCTACAGTGTCCAAGGTACTAAACATAATATATTCTATGGGGTGTCATAAGCAAGTCATTAGAATACTTTCCTACTAAATTTATAAGACATAAGCATTCAATATTTGAGTAAACAAAGAGAAAATAAAGCTATCTATTGGGTTTCCCTAAAAAGTCCATTGGAAGACTTGACTATTGTTGTTAAAAGATATAGGCATTCATTTTATAGAGCCACAAACCACACTAGTAAAATAAAAACATGACAACATGGGATTCGAACCAATGACAGTCTTAATTTGATAGTGCAAACCCAACAGCTTACTAACTGTGCTAACCAGACTGTGCATACCAGACACACAATTTGTTAGAGATTTAAGTGAATGAGCTACAGTGTCCAAGGTACTAAACATGATATATTCTATGGGGTGTCATAAGCAAGTCATTAGAATACTTTCCTACTAAATTTATAAGACATAAGCATTCAATATTTGAGTAAACAAAGAGAAAATAAAGCTATCTATTGGGTTTCCCTAAAAAGTCCATTGGAAGATTTGACTATTGTTGTTAAAAGACATAGGCATTCATATTATAGAGCCACAAACCACACTAGTAAAATCAAAACATGATAACATGGGATTCGAACCAATGACAGTCTTAACTTGATAGTTCAAACCCAACACCTTACTAACTGTGCTAACCAGACTGTGCACACCATACACACAATTTGTCAGAGATTTAAGTGAATAAGCTACAGTGTCCAAGGTACTAAACGTAATATATTCTATGGGGTGTCATAAGCAAGTCATTAGAATACTTTCCTACTAAATTTATAAGACATAAGCATTCAATATTTGAGTAAACAAAGAGAAAATAAAGCTATTGGGTTTCACTAAAAAGTCCATTGGAAGATTTGACTATTGTTGTTAAAAGACATAGGCATTCATATTATAGAGCCACAAACCACACTAGTTAAATTAAAACATGATAACATGGGATTCGAACCAATGACAGTCTTAATTTGATAGTTCAAACTCAACACCTTACTAACTGTGCTAACCAGACTGTGCATACCATACACACAATTTGTCAGAGATTTAAGTGAATAAGCTACAGTGTCCAAGGTACTAAACATAATATATTCGATGGGGTGTCATAAGCAAGTCATTAGAATACTTTCCTACTAAATTTATAAGACATAAGCATTCAATATTTGAGTAAACAAAGAGAAAATAAAGCTATCTATTGGGTTTCACTAAAAAGTCTATTGGAAGACTTGACTATTGTTGTTCAAAGATATAGGCATTCATTTTATAGAGCCACAAACCACACTATTAAAATAAAAACATGGGATTCAAACCAATGACAGTCTTAACTTGATAGCGCAAACCCAACAGCTTACTAACTGTGCTAACCAGACTGTGCATACCAGACACTCAATTTGTCAGAGATTTAAGTGAATAAGCTACAGTGTCCAAGGTACTAAACATAATATATTCTATGGGGTGTCATAAGCAAGTCATTAGAATACTTTCCTACTAAATTTATAAGACATAAGCATTCAATATTTGAGTAAACAAAGAGAAAATAAAGCTATCTATTGGGTTTCATTAAAAAGTCCTTTGGAAGACTTGACTATTGTTGTTAAAAGATATAGGCATTCATATTATAGAGCCACAAACCACACTAGTAAAATAAAAACATGATAACATGGGATTCGAACCAATGACAGTCTTAATTTGATAGTGCAAACCCAACACCTTACTAACTGTGCTAACCAGACTGTGCATACCAGACCCACAATTTATCAGAGATTTAAGTGAATAAATCCAAGGTACTAAACATAATATATTCTATTGGGTGTCATAAGCAAGTCATTAGAAAACTTTCCTACTAAATTTATAAGACATAAGCATTCAATATTTGAGTAAACAAAGAGAAAATAAAGCTATCTATTGGGTTTCACTAAAATGTCCATTGGAAGACTTGACTATTGTTGTTAAAAGACATAGGCATTCATATTATAGAGCCACAAACCACACTAGTAAAATAAAAACATGACAACATGGGATTTGAACCAATGACAGTCTTAATTTGATGGTGCAAACCCAACAACTTACTAACTGTGCTAACCAGATTGTGCGTACCGCACAAACAATTTATCAGAGATTTAAGTGAATAAGCTACAGTGTCCAAGGTACTAAACATAATATATTCTATGGGGTGTCATAAGCAAGTCATTAGAAAACTTTCCTACTAAATTTATAAGACATAAGCATTCAATATTTGAGTAAACAAAGAGAAAATAAAGCTATCTATTGGGTTTCACTAAAAAGTCCATTGGAAGACTTGACTATTGTTGTTAAAAGATATAGGCATTCATATTATAGAGCCAACAACCACACTAGTAAAATAAAAACATGATAACATGGGATTCTAACCAATGACAGTCTTAATTTGATAGTGCAAACCCAACACCTTACTAACTGTGCTAACCAGACTGTGCATTCCAGACCCACAATTTATCAGAGATTTAAGTGAATAAGCTACAGTGTCCAAGGTACTAAACATGATATATTCTATGGTGTGTCATAAGCAAGTCATTAGAATACTTTCCTACTAAATTTATAAGACATAAGCATTCAATATTTGAGTAAACAAAGAGAAAATAAAGCTATCTATTGGGTTTCCCTAAAAAGTCCATTGGAAGATTTGACTATTGTTGTTAAAAGACATAGGCATTCATATTATAGAGCCACAAACCACACTAGTAAAATCAAAACATGATAATATGGGATTCGAACCAATGACAGTCTTAACTTGATAGTTCAAACCCAACACCTTACTAACTGTGCTAACCAGACTGTGCACACCATACACACAATTTGTCAGAGATTTAAGTGAATAAGCTACAGTGTCCAAGGTACTAAACGTAATATATTCTATGGGGTGTCATAAGCAAGTCATTAGAATACTTTCCTACTAAATTTATAAGACATAAGCATTCAATATTTGAGTAAACAAAGAGAAAATAAAGCTATTGGGTTTCACTAAAAAGTCCATTGGAAGATTTGACTATTGTTGTTAAAAGACATAGGCATTCATATTATAGAGCCACAAACCACACTAGTTAAATTAAAACATGATAACATGGGATTCGAACCAATGACAGTCTTAATTTGATAGTTCAAACTCAACACCTTACTAACTGTGCTAACCAGACTGTGCATACCATACACACAATTTGTCAGAGATTTAAGTGAATAAGCTACAGTGTCCAAGGTACTAAACATATATTCGATGGGGTGTCATAAGCAAGTCATTAGAATACTTTCCTACTAAATTTATAAGACATAAGCATTCAATATTTGAGTAAACAAAGAGAAAATAAAGCTATCTATTGGGTTTCACTAAAAAGTCTATTGGAAGACTTGACTATTGTTGTTCAAAGATATAGGCATTCATTTTATAGAGCCACAAACCACACTATTAAAATAAAAACATGGGATTCAAACCAATGACAGTCTTAACTTGATAGCGCAAACCCAACAGCTTACTAACTGTGCTAACCAGACTGTGCATACCAGACACACAATTTGTCAGAGATTTAAGTGAATAAGCTACAGTGTCCAAGGTACTAAACATAATATATTCTATGGGGTGTCATAAGCAAGTCATTAGAATACTTTCCTACTAAATTTATAAGACATAAGCATTCAATATTTGAGTAAACAAAGAGAAAATAAAGCTATCTATTGGGTTTCATTAAAAAGTCCATTGGAAGACTTGACTATTGTTGTTAAAAGATATAGGCATTCATATTATAGAGCCACAAACCACACTAGTAAAATAAAAACATGATAACATGGGATTCGAACCAATGACAGTCTTAATTTGATAGTGCAAACCCAACACCTTACTAACTGTGCTAACCAGACTGTGCATAACAGACCCACAATTTATCAGAGATTTAAGTGAATAAATCCAAGGTACTAAACATAATATATTCTATTGGGTGTCATAAGCAAGTCATTAGAAAACTTTCCTACTAAATTTATAAGACATAAGCATTCAATATTTGAGTAAACAAAGAGAAAATAAAGCTATCTATTGGGTTTCACTAAAAAGTCCATTGGAAGACTTGACTATTGTTGTTAAAAGACATAGGCATTCATATTATAGAGCCACAAACCACACTAGTAAAATAAAAACATGACAACATGGGATTTGAACCAATGACAGTCTTAATTTGATGGTGCAAACCCAACAACTTACTAACTGTGCTAACCAGATTGTGCGTACCGCACAAACAATTTATCAGAGATTTAAGTGAATAAGCTACAGTGTCCAAGGTACTAAACATAATATATTCTATGGGGTGTCATAAGCAAGTCATTAGAATACTTTCCTACTAAATTTATAAGACATAAGCATTCAATATTTGAGTAAACAAAGAGAAAATAAAGCTATCTATTGGGTTTCCCTAAAAAGTCCATTGGAAGACTTGACTATTGTTGTTAAAAGATATAGGCATTCATATTATAGAGCCACAAACCACACTAGTAAAATAAAAACATGATAACATGGGATTTGAACCAATGACAGTCTTAATTTGATAGTGCAAACCCAACACCTTACTAACTGTGCTAACCAAACTGTGCATGCCAGACCCACAATTTATCAGAGATTTAAGTGAATAAGCTACAGTGTCCAAGGTACTAAACATAATATATTCTATGGGGTGTCATAAGCAAGTCATTAGAAAACTTTCCTACTAAATTTATAAGACATAAGCATTCAATATTTGAGTAAACAAAGAGAAAATAAAGCTATCTATTGGGTTTCACTAAAAAGTCCATTGGAAGACTTGACTATTGTTGTTAAAAGATATAGGCATTCATATTATAGAGCCAACAACCACACTAGTAAAATAAAAACATGATAACATGGGATTCTAACCAATGACAGTCTTAATTTGATAGTGCAAACCCAACACCTTACTAACTGTGCTAACCAGACTGTGCATTCCAGACCCACAATTTATCAGAGATTTAAGTGAATAAGCTACAGTGTCCAAGGTACTAAACATAATATATTCTATGGGGTGTCATAAGCAAGTCATTAGAAAACTTTCCTACTAAATTTATAAGACATAAGCATTCAATATTTGAGTAAACAAAGAGAAAATAAAGCTATCTATTTGGTTTCACTAAAAAGTCCATTGGAAGACTTGACTATTTTTGTTAGAAGATATAGGCATTCATATTATAGAGCCAACAACCACACTTGTAAAATAAATACATGATAACATGGGATTCGAACCAATGACAGTCTTAATTTGATAGTGCAAACCCAACACCTTACTAACTGTGCTAACCAGACTGTGCATACCAGACCCACAATTTATCAGAGATTTAAGTGAATAAGCTACAGTGTCCAAGGTACTAAACATAATATATTCTATGGGGTGTCATAAGCAAGTCATTAGAAAACTTTCCTACTAAATTTATAAGACATAAGCATTCAATATTTGAGTAAACAAAGAGAAAATAAAGCTATCTATTGGGTTTCACTAAAAAGTCCATTGGAAGACTTGATTATTGTTGTTAAAAGACATAGGCATTCATATTATAGAGCCACAAACCACACTAGTAAAATAAAAACATGATAATATGGGATTCGAACCAATGACAGTCTTAATTTGATAGTTCAAACCCAACACCTTACTAACTGTGCATACCATACACACAATTTGTCAGAGATTTAAGTGAATAAGCTACAGTGTCCAAGGTACTCAACATAATATATTCTATGGGGTGTCATAAGCTAGTCATTAGAATACTTTCCTACTAAATTTATAAGCCATAAGCATTCAATATTTGAGTAAACAAAGAGAAAATAAAGCTATCTATTGGGTTTCACTAAAAAGTCCATTGGAAGACTTGACTATTGTTGTTAAAAGATATAGGCATTCATATTATAGAGCCACAAACCACACTAGTTAAATTAAAACATGATAACATGGGATTCGAACCAATGACAGTCTTAATTTGATAGTTCAAACTCAACACCTTACTAACTGTGCTAACCAGACTGTGCATACCATACACACAATTTGTCAGAGATTTAAGTGAATAAGCTACAGTGTCCAAGGTACTAAACATAATATATTCGATGGGGTGTCATAAGCAAGTCATTAGAATACTTTCCTACTAAATTTATAAGACATAAGCATTCAATATTTGAGTAAACAAAGAGAAAATAAAGCTATCTATTGGGTTTCACTAAAAAGTCTATTGGAAGACTTGACTATTGTTGTTCAAAGATATAGGCATTCATTTTATAGAGCCACAAACCACACTATTAAAATAAAAACATGGGATTCAAACCGATGACAGTCTTAACTTGATAGCACAAACCCAACAGCTTACTAACTGTGCTAACCAGACTGTGCATACCAGACACACAATTTGTCAGAGATTTAAGTGAATAAGCTACAGTGTCCAAGGTACTAAACATAATATATTCTATGGGGTGTCATAAGCAAGTCATTAGAATACGTTCCTACTAAATTTATAAGACATAAGCATTCAATATTTGAGTAAACAAAGAGAAAATAAAGCTATCTATTGGGTTTCACTAAAAAGTCCATTGGAAGACTTGACTATTGTTGTTAAAAGATATAGGCATTCATATTATAGAGCCACAAACCACACTAGTAAAATAAAAACATGATAACATGGGATTCGAACCAATGACAGTCTTAAATTGATAGTGCAAACCCAACACCTTACTAACTGTGCTAACAAGACTGTGCTTACCACACAAACAATTTATCAGATATTTAAGTGAATAAGCTACAGTGTCCAAGGTACTAAACATAATATATTCTATGGGGTGTCATAAGCAAGTCATTAGAATACTTTCCTACGAAATTTATAAGACATAAGCATTCAATATTTGAGTAAACAAAGAGAAAATAAAGCTATCTATTGGGTTTCACTAAAAAATCCATTGGAAGACTTGACTATTGTTGTTAAAAGATATAGGCATTCATATTATAGAGCCACAAACCACACTAGTAAAATAAAAACACGATAACATGGGATTTGAACCAATGACAGTCTTAATTTGATAGTGCAAACCCAACACCTTACTAACTGTGCTAACCAGACTGTGCATACCAGGAACACAATTTATCAGAGATTTAAGTGAATAAGCTACAGTGTCCAAGGTACTAAACATAATATATTCTATGGGGTGTCATAAGCAAGTCATTAGAATACTATCCTACTAAATTTATAAGACATAAGCATTCAAAATTTGAGTAAACAAAGAGAAAATAAAGCTATCTATTGGGTTTCACTAAAAAGTCCATTGGAAGACTTGACTATTGTTGTTAAAAGACATTGGCATTCATAATATAGAGCCACAAACCACACTTGTAAAATAAAAACATGCTTACAGGGGATTCGAACCAATGACAGTCTTAATTTGATAGTGCAAACCCAACACCTTACTAACTGTGCTAACCAGACTGTGCATACCACACAAACAATTTATCAGAGATTTAAGTGAATAAGCTACAGTGTCCAAGGTACTAAACATAATATATTCTATGGGGTGTCATAAGCAAGTCATTAGAATACTTTCCTACTAAATTTATAAGACATAAGCATTCAATATTTGAGTAAACAAAGAGAAAATAAAGCTATCTATTGGGTTTCCCTAAAAAGTCCATTGGAAGACTTGACTATTGTTGTTAAAAGATATAGGCATTCATTTTATAGAGCCACAAACCACACTAGTAAAATAAAAACATGACAACATGGGATTCGAACCAATGACAGTCTTAATTTGATAGTGCAAACCCAACAGCTTACTAACTGTGCTAACCAGACTGTGCATACCAGACACACAATTTGTTAGAGATTTAAGTGAATGAGCTACAGTGTCCAAGGTACTAAACATGATATATTCTATGGGGTGTCATAAGCAAGTCATTAGAATACTTTCCTACTAAATTTATAAGACATAAGCATTCAATATTTAAGTAAACAAAGAGAAAATAAAGCTATCTATTGGGTTTCACTAAAACGTCCATTGGAAGACTTGACTATTGTTGTTAAAAGACATAGGCATTCATAATATAGAGCCACAAACCACACTAGTAAAATAAAAACATGCTTACATGGGATTCGAACCAATGACAGTCTTAATTTGATAGTGCAAACCCAACACCTTACTAACTGTGCTAACCAGACCGTGCATACCAGACACACAATTTATCAGAGATTTAAGTGAATAAGCTACAGTGTCCAAAGTACTAAACATAATATATTCTATGGGGTGTCATAAGCAAGTCATTAGAACACTTTCCTACTAAATTTATAAGACATAAGCATTCAATATTTGAGTAAACAAAGAGAAAATAAAGCTATCTATTGGGTTTCACTAAAAAGTCCATTGGAAGACTTGACTAGTGTTGTTAAAAGACATAGGCATTCATAATATAGAGCCACAAACCACACTAGTAAAATAAAAACATGCTTACATGGGATTAGAACCAATGACAGTCTTAATTTGATAGTGCAAACCCAACACCTTACTAACTGTGCTAACCAGACTATGCATACCACACAAACAATTTATCAGAGATTTAAGTGAATAAGCTACAGTGTCCAAGGTACTAAACGTAATATATTCTATGGGGTGTCATAAGCTAGTCATTAGAATACTTTCCTACTAAATTTATAAGACATAAGCATTCAATATTTGAGTAAACAAAGAGAAAATAAGGCTATCTATTGGGTTTCACTAAAAAGTCCATTGGAAGATTTGACTATTGTTGTTAAAAGACATAGGCATTCATATTATAGAGCCACAAACCACACTAGTTAAATTAAAACATGATAACATGGGATTCGAACCAATGACAGTCTTAATTTGATAGTTCAAACTCAACACCTTACTAACTGTGCTAACCAGACTGTGCATACCATACACACAATTTGTCAGAGATTTAAGTGAATAAGCTACAGTGTCCAAGGTACTAAACATAATATATTCGATGGGGTGTCATAAGCAAGTCATTAGAATACTTTCCTACTAAATTTATAAGACATAAGCATTCAATATTTGAGTAAACAAAGAGAAAATAAAGCTATCTATTGGGTTTCACTAAAAAGTCTATTGGAAGACTTGACTATTGTTGTTCAAAGATATAGGCATTCATTTTATAGAGCCACAAACCACACTATTAAAATAAAAACATGGGATTCAAACCGATGACAGTCTTAACTTGATAGCGCAAACCCAACAGCTTACTAACTGTGCTAACCAGACTGTGCATACCAGACACACAATTTGTCAGAGATTTAAGTGAATAAGCTACAGTGTCCAAGGTACTAAACATAATATATTCTATGGGGTGTCATAAGCAAGTCATTAGAATACTTTCCTACTAAATTTATAAGACATAAGCATTCAATATTTGAGTAAACAAAGAGAAAATAAAGCTATCTATTGGGTTTCATTAAAAAGTCCATTGGAAGACTTGACTATTGTTGTTAAAAGATATAGGCATTCATATTATAGAGCCACAAACCACACTAGTAAAATAAAAACATGATAACATGGGATTCGAACCAATGACAGTCTTAATTTGATAGTGCAAACCCAACACCTTATTAACTGTGCTAACCAGACTGTGCATACCATACACACAATTTGTCAGAGATTTAAGTGAATAAATCCAAGGTACTAAACATAATATATTCTATTGGGTGTCATAAGCAAGTCATTAGAAAACTTTCCTACTAAATTTATAAGACATAAGCATTCAATATTTGAGTAAACAAAGAGAAAATAAAGCTATCTATTGGGTTTCACTAAAAAGTCCATTGGAAGACTTGACTATTGTTGTTAAAAGACATAGGCATTCATATTATAGAGCCACAAACCACACTAGTAAAATAAAAACATGACAACATGGGATTTGAACCAATGACAGTCTTAATTTGATGGTGCTAACCCAACAACTTACTAACTGTGCTAACCAGATTGTGCGTACCGCACAAACAATTTATCAGAGATTTAAGTGAATAAGCTACAGTGTCCAAGGTACTAAACATAATATATTCTATGGGGTGTCATAAGCAAGTCATTAGAATACTTTCCTACTAAATTTATAAGACATAAGCATTCAATATTTGAGTAAACAAAGAGAAAATAAAGCTATCTATTGGGTTTCACTAAAAAGTCCATTGGAAGATTTGACTATTGTTGTTAAAAGACATAGGCATTCATATTATAGAGCCACAAACCACACTAGTAAAATAAAAACATGATAACATGGGATTCGAACCAATGACAGTCTTAACTTGATAGTTCAAACCCAACACCTTACTAACTGTGCTAACCAGACTGTGCACACCATACACACAATTTGTCAGAGATTTAAGTGAATAAGCTACAGTGTCCAAGGTACTAAACGTAATATATTCTATGGGGTGTCATAAGCAAGTCATTAGAATACTTTCCTACTAAATTTATAAGACATAAGCATTCAATATTTGAGTAAACAAAGAGAAAATAAAGCTATCTATTGGGTTTCACTAAAAAGTCCATTGGAAGATTTGACTATTGTTGTTAAAAGACATAGGCATTCATATTATAGAGCCACAAACCACACTAGTTAAATTAAAACATGATAACATGGGATTCGAACCAATGACAGTCTTAATTTGATAGTTCAAACTCAACACCTTACTAACTGTGCTAACCAGACTGTGCATACCATACACACAATTTGTCAGAGATTTAAGTGAATAAGCTACAGTGTCCAAGGTACTAAACATAATATATTCGATGGGGTGTCATAAGCAAGTCATTAGAATACTTTCCTACTAAATTTATAAGACATAAGCATTCAATATTTGAGTAAACAAAGAGAAAATAAAGCTATCTATTGGGTTTCACTAAAAAGTCTATTGGAAGACTTGACTATTGTTGTTCAAAGATATAGGCATTCATTTTATAGAGCCACAAACCACACTATTAAAATAAAAACATGGGATTCAAACCGATGACAGTCTTAACTTGATAGCGCAAACCCAACAGCTTACTAACTGTGCTAACCAGACTGTGCATACCAGACACACAATTTGTCAGAGATTTAAGTGAATAAGCTACAGTGTCCAAGGTACTAAACATAATATATTCTATGGGGTGTCATAAGCAAGTCATTAGAATACTTTCCTACTAAATTTATAAGACATAAGCATTCAATATTTGAGTAAACAAAGAGAAAATAAAGCTATCTATTGGGTTTCATTAAAAAGTCCATTGGAAGACTTGACTATTGTTGTTAAAAGATATAGGCATTCATATTATAGAGCCACAAACCACACTAGTAAAATAAAAACATGATAACATGGGATTCAAACCAATGACAGTCTTAACTTGATAGTTCAAACCCAACACCTTACTAACTGTGCTAACCAGACTGTGCACACCATACACACAATTTGTCAGAGATTTAAATGAATAAGCTACAGTGTCCAAGGTACTAAACGTAATATATTCTATGGGGTGTCATAAGCAAGTCATTAGAATACTTTCCTACTAAATTTATAAGACATAAGCATTCAATATTTGAGTAAACAAAGAGAAAATAAAGCTATCTATTGGGTTTCATTAAAAAGTCCATTGGAAGACTTGACTATTGTTGTTAAAAGATATAGGCATTCATATTATAGAGCCACAAACCACACTAGTAAAATAAAAACATGATAACATGGGATTCAAACCAATGACAGTCTTAACTTGATAGTTCAAACCCAACACCTTACTAACTGTGCTAACCAGACTGTGCACACCATACACACAATTTGTCAGAGATTTAAATGAATAAGCTACAGTGTCCAAGGTACTAAACGTAATATATTCTATGGGGTGTCATAAGCAAGTCATTAGAATACTTTCCTACTAAATTTATAAGACATAAGCATTCAATATTTGAGTAAACAAAGAGAAAATAAAGCTATCTATTGGGTTTCACTAAAAAGTCCATTGGAAGATTTGACTATTGTTGTTAAAAGACATAGGCATTCATATTATAGAGCCACAAACCACACTAGTTAAATTAAAACATGATAACATGGGATTCGAACCAATGACAGTCTTAATTTGATAGTTCAAACTCAACACCTTACTAACTGTGCTAACCAGACTGTGCATACCATACACACAATTTGTCAGAGATTTAAGTGAATAAGCTACAGTGTCCAAGGTACTAAACATAATATATTCGATGGGGTGTCATAAGCAAGTCATTAGAATACTTTCCTACTAAATTTATAAGACATAAGCATTCAATATTTGAGTAAACAAAGAGAAAATAAAGCTATCTATTGGGTTTCACTAAAAAGTCTATTGGAAGACTTGACTATTGTTGTTCAAAGATATAGGCATTCATTTTATAGAGCCACAAACCACACTATTAAAATAAAAACATGGGATTCAAACCAATGACAGTCTTAAGTTGATAGCGCAAACCCAACAGCTTACTAACTGTGCTAACCAGACTGTGCATACCAGACACACAATTTGTCAGAGATTTAAGTGAATAAGCTACAGTGTCCAAGGTACTAAACATAATATATTCTATGGGGTGTCATAAGCAAGTCATTAGAATACTTTCCTACTAAATTTATAAGACATAAGCATTCAATATTTGAGTAAACAAAGAGAAAATAAAGCTATCTATTGGGTTTCATTAAAAAGTCCATTGGAAGACTTGACTATTGTTGTTAAAAGATATAGGCATTCATATTATAGAGCCACAAACCACGCTAGTAAAATAAAAACATGATAACATGGGATTCGAACCAATGACAGTCTTAATTTGATAGTGCAAACCCAACACCTTACTAACTGTGCTAACCAGACTGTGCATACCAGACCCACAATTTATCAGAGATTTAAGTGAATAAATCCAAGGTACTAAACATAATATATTCTATTGGGTGTCATAAGCAAGTCATTAGAAAACTTTCCTACTAAATTTATAAGACATAAGCATTCAATATTTGAGTAAACAAAGAGAAAATAAAGCTATCTATTGGGTTTCACTAAAAAGTCCATTGGAAGACTTGACTATTGTTGTTAAAAGACATAGGCATTCATATTATAGAGCCACAAACCACACTAGTAAAATAAAAACATGACAACATGGGATTTGAACCAATGACAGTATTAATTTGATGGTGCAAACCCAACAACTTACTAACTGTGCTAACCAGATTGTGCGTACCGCACAAACAATTTATCAGAGATTTAAGTGAATAAGCTACAGTGTCCAAGGTACTAAACATAATATATTCTATGGGGTGTCATAAGCAAGTCATTAGAATACTTTCCTACTAAATTTATAAGACATAAGCATTCAATATTTGAGTAAACAAAGAGAAAATAAAGCTATCTATTGGGTTTCACTAAAAAGTCCATTGGAAGATTTGACTATTGTTGTTAAAAGACATAGGCATTCATATTATAGAGCCACAAACCACACTAGTAAAATAAAAACATGATAACATGGGATTCGAACCAATGACAGTCTTAACTTGATAGTTCAAACCCAACACCTTACTAACTGTGCTAACCAGACTGTGCACACCATACACACAATTTGTCAGAGATTTAAGTGAATAAGCTACAGTGTCCAAGGTACTAAACATAATATATTCGATGGGGTGTCATAAGCAAGTCATTAGAATACTTTCCTACTAAATTTATAAGACATAAGCATTCAATATTTGAGTAAACAAAGAGAAAATAAAGCTATCTATTGGGTTTCACTAAAAAGTCTATTGGAAGACTTGACTATTGTTGTTCAAAGATATAGGCATTCATTTTATAGAGCCACAAACCACACTATTAAAATAAAAACATGGGATTCAAACCGATGACAGTCTTAACTTGATAGCGCAAACCCAACAGCTTACTAACTGTGCTAACCAGACTGTGCATACCAGACACACAATTTGTCAGAGATTTAAGTGAATAAGCTACAGTGTCCAAGGTACTAAACATAATATATTCTATGGGGTGTCATAAGCAAGTCATTAGAATACTTTCCTACTAAATTTATAAGACATAAGCATTCAATATTTGAGTAAACAAAGAGAAAATAAAGCTATCTATTGGGTTTCACTAAAAAATCCATTGGAAGACTTGACTATTGTTGTTAAAAGATATAGGCATTCATATTATAGAGCCACAAACCACACTAGTAAAATAAAAACACGATAACATAGGATTTGAACCAATGACAGTCTTAATTTGATAGTGCAAACCCAACACCTTACTAACTGTGCTAACCAGACTGTGCATACCAGGAACACAATTTATCAGAGATTTAAGTGAATAAGCTACAGTGTCCAAGGTACTAAACATAATATATTCTATGGGGTGTCATAAGCAAGTCATTAGAATACTATCCTACTAAATTTATAAGACATAAGCATTCAAAATTTGAGTAAACAAAGAGAAAATAAAGCTATCTATTGGGTTTCACTAAAAAGTCCATTGGAAGACTTGACTATTGTTGTTAAAAGACATTGGCATTCATAATATAGAGCCACAAACCACACTTGTAAAATAAAAACATGCTTACAGGGGATTCGAACCAATGACAGTCTTAATTTGATAGTGCAAACCCAACACCTTACTAACTGTGCTAACCAGACTGTGCATACCACACAAACAATTTATCAGAGATTTAAGTGAATAAGCTACAGTGTCCAAGGTACTAAACATAATATATTCTATGGGGTGTCATAAGCAAGTCATTAGAATACTTTCCTACTAAATTTATAAGACATAAGCATTCAATATTTGAGTAAACAAAGAGAAAATAAAGCTATCTATTGGGTTTCCCTAAAAAGTCCATTGGAAGACTTGACTATTGTTGTTAAAAGATATAGGCATTCATTTTATAGAGCCACAAACCACACTAGTAAAATAAAAACATGACAACATGGGATTCGAACCAATGACAGTCTTAATTTGATAGTGCAAACCCAACAGCTTACTAACTGTGCTAACCAGACTGTGCATACCAGACACACAATTTGTTAGAGATTTAAGTGAATGAGCTACAGTGTCAAAGGTACTAAACATGATATATTCTATGGGGTGTCATAAGCAAGTCATTAGAATACTTTCCTACTAAATTTATAAGACATAAGCATTCAATATTTAAGTAAACAAAGAGAAAATAAAGCTATCTATTGGGTTTCACTAAAAAGTCCATTGGAAGACTTGACTATTGTTGTTAAAAGACATAGGCATTCATAATATAGAGCCACAAACCACACTAGTAAAATAAAAACATGCTTACATGGGATTCGAACCAAGGACAGTCTTAATTTGATAGTGCAAACCCAACACCTTACTAACTGTGCTAACCAGACCGTGCATACCAGACACACAATTTATCAGAGATTTAAGTGAATAAGCTACAGTGTCCAAAGTACTAAACATAATATATTCTATGGGGTGTCATAAGCAAGTCATTAGAACACTTTCCTACTAAATTTATAAGACATAAGCATTCAATATTTGAGTAAACAAAGAGAAAATAAAGCTATCTATTGGGTTTCACTAAAAAGTCCATTGGAAGACTTGACTAGTGTTGTTAAAAGACATAGGCATTCATAATATAGAGCCACAAACCACACTAGTAAAATAAAAACATGCTTACATGGGATTAGAACCAATGACAGTCTTAATTTGATAGTACAAACCCAACACCTTACTAACTGTGCTAACCAGACTATGCATACCACACAAACAATTTATCAGAGATTTAAGTGAATAAGCTACAGTGTCCAAGGTACTAAACATAATATATTCTATGGGGTGTCATAAGCAAGTCATTAGAATACTTTCCTACTAAATTTATAAGACATAAGCATTCAATATTTGAGTAAACAAAGAGAAAATAAAGCTATCTATTGGGTTTCACTAAAAAGTCCATTGGAAGACTTGACTATTGTTGTTAAAAGATATAGGCATTCATATTATAGAGCCAACAACCACACTAGTAAAATAAAAACATGATAACATGGTATACGAACCAATGACAGTCTTAATTTGATAGTGCAAACCCAACACCTTACTAACTGTGCTAACCAGACTGTGCATACCAGACCCACAATTTATCAGAGATTTAAGTGAATAAGCTACAGTGTCCAAGGTACTAAACATAATATATTCTATGGGGTGTCATAAGCAAGTCATTAGAAAACTTTCCTACTAAATTTATAAGACATAAGCATTCAATATTTGAGTAAACAAAGAGAAAATAAAGCTATCTATTGGGTTTCACTAAAAAGTCCATTGGAAGATTTGACTATTGTTGTTAAAAGACATAGGCATTCATATTATAGAGCCACAAACCACACTAGTAAAATAAAAACATGATAACATGGGATTCGAACCAATGACAGTCTTAACTTGATAGTTCAAACCCAATACCTTACTAACTGTGCTAACCAGACTGTGTACACCATACACACAATTTGTCAGAGATTTAAGTGAATAAGCTACAGTGTCCAAGGTACTAAACGTAATATATTCTATGGGGTGTCATAAGCTAGTCATTAGAATACTTTCCTACTAAATTTATAAGACATAAGCATTCAATATTTGAGTAAACAAAGAGAAAATAAGGCTATCTATTGGGTTTCACTAAAAAGTCCATTGGAAGATTTGACTATTGTTGTTAAAAGACATAGGCATTCATATTATAGAGCCACAAACCACACTAGTTAAATTAAAACATGATAACATGGGATTCGAACCAATGACAGTCTTAATTTGATAGTTCAAACTCAACACCTTACTAACTGTGCTAACCAGACTGTGCATACCATACACACAATTTGTCAGAGATTTAAGTGAATAAGCTACAGTGTCCAAGGTACTAAACATAATATATTCGATGGGGTGTCATAAGCAAGTCATTAGAATACTTTCCTACTAAATTTATAAGACATAAGCATTCAATATTTGAGTAAACAAAGAGAAAATAAAGCTATCTATTGGGTTTCACTAAAAAGTCTATTGGAAGACTTGACTATTGTTGTTCAAAGATATAGGCATTCATTTTATAGAGCCACAAACCACACTATTAAAATAAAAACATGGGATTCAAACCGATGACAGTCTTAACTTGATAGCGCAAACCCAACAGCTTACTAACTGTGCTAACCAGACTGTGCATACCAGACACACAATTTGTCAGAGATTTAAGTGAATAAGCTACAGTGTCCAAGGTACTAAACATAATATATTCTATGGGGTGTCATAAGCAAGTCATTAGAATACTTTCCTACTAAATTTATAAGACATAAGCATTCAATATTTGAGTAAACAAAGAGAAAATAAAGCTATCTATTGGGTTTCATTAAAAAGTCCATTGGAAGACTTGACTATTGTTGTTAAAAGATATAGGCATTCATATTATAGAGCCACAAACCACACTAGTAAAATAAAAACATGATAACATGGGATTCGAACCAATGACAGTCTTAATTTGATAGTGCAAACCCAACACCTTACTAACTGTGCTAACCAGACTGTGCATACCATACACACAATTTGTCAGAGATTTAAGTGAATAAATCCAAGGTACTAAACATAATATATTCTATTGGGTGTCATAAGCAAGTCATTAGAAAACTTTCCTACTAAATTTATAAGACATAAGCATTCAATATTTGAGTAAACAAAGAGAAAATAAAGCTATCTATTGGGTTTCACTAAAAAGTCCATTGGAAGACTTGACTATTGTTGTTAAAAGACATAGGCATTCATATTATAGAGCCACAAACCACACTAGTAAAATAAAAACATGACAACATGGGATTTGAACCAATGACAGTCTTAATTTGATGGTGCTAACCCAACAACTTACTAACTGTGCTAACCAGATTGTGCGTACCGCACAAACAATTTATCAGAGATTTAAGTGAATAAGCTACAGTGTCCAAGGTACTAAACATAATATATTCTATGGGGTGTCATAAGCAAGTCATTAGAATACTTTCCTACTAAATTTATAAGACATAAGCATTCAATATTTGAGTAAACAAAGAGAAAATAAAGCTATCTATTGGGTTTCACTAAAAAGTCCATTGGAAGATTTGACTATTGTTGTTAAAAGACATAGGCATTCATATTATAGAGCCACAAACCACACTAGTAAAATAAAAACATGATAACATGGGATTCGAACCAATGACAGTCTTAACTTGATAGTTCAAACCCAACACCTTACTAACTGTGCTAACCAGACTGTGCACACCATACACACAATTTGTCAGAGATTTAAGTGAATAAGCTACAGTGTCCAAGGTACTAAACGTAATATATTCTATGGGGTGTCATAAGCAAGTCATTAGAATACTTTCCTACTAAATTTATAAGACATAAGCATTCAATATTTGAGTAAACAAAGAGAAAATAAAGCTATCTATTGGGTTTCACTAAAAAGTCCATTGGAAGATTTGACTATTGTTGTTAAAAGACATAGGCATTCATATTATAGAGCCACAAACCACACTAGTTAAATTAAAACATGATAACATGGGATTCGAACCAATGACAGTCTTAATTTGATAGTTCAAACTCAACACCTTACTAACTGTGCTAACCAGACTGTGCATACCATACACACAATTTGTCAGAGATTTAAGTGAATAAGCTACAGTGTCCAAGGTACTAAACATAATATATTCGATGGGGTGTCATAAGCAAGTCATTAGAATACTTTCCTACTAAATTTATAAGACATAAGCATTCAATATTTGAGTAAACAAAGAGAAAATAAAGCTATCTATTGGGTTTCACTAAAAAGTCTATTGGAAGACTTGACTATTGTTGTTCAAAGATATAGGCATTCATTTTATAGAGCCACAAACCACACTATTAAAATAAAAACATGGGATTCAAACCGATGACAGTCTTAACTTGATAGCGCAAACCCAACAGCTTACTAACTGTGCTAACCAGACTGTGCATACCAGACACACAATTTGTCAGAGATTTAAGTGAATAAGCTACAGTGTCCAAGGTACTAAACATAATATATTCTATGGGGTGTCATAAGCAAGTCATTAGAATACTTTCCTACTAAATTTATAAGACATAAGCATTCAATATTTGAGTAAACAAAGAGAAAATAAAGCTATCTATTGGGTTTCATTAAAAAGTCCATTGGAAGACTTGACTATTGTTGTTAAAAGATATAGGCATTCATATTATAGAGCCACAAACCACACTAGTAAAATAAAAACATGATAACATGGGATTCAAACCAATGACAGTCTTAACTTGATAGTTCAAACCCAACACCTTACTAACTGTGCTAACCAGACTGTGCACACCATACACACAATTTGTCAGAGATTTAAATGAATAAGCTACAGTGTCCAAGGTACTAAACGTAATATATTCTATGGGGTGTCATAAGCAAGTCATTAGAATACTTTCCTACTAAATTTATAAGAAATAAGCATTCAATATTTGAGTAAACAAAGAGAAAATAAAGCTATCTATTGGGTTTCATTAAAAAGTCCATTGGAAGACTTGACTATTGTTGTTAAAAGATATAGGCATTCATATTATAGAGCCACAAACCACACTAGTAAAATAAAAACATGATAACATGGGATTCAAACCAATGACAGTCTTAACTTGATAGTTCAAACCCAACACCTTACTAACTGTGCTAACCAGACTGTGCACACCATACACACAATTTGTCAGAGATTTAAATGAATAAGCTACAGTGTCCAAGGTACTAAACGTAATATATTCTATGGGGTGTCATAAGCAAGTCATTAGAATACTTTCCTACTAAATTTATAAGACATAAGCATTCAATATTTGAGTAAACAAAGAGAAAATAAAGCTATCTATTGGGTTTCACTAAAAAGTCCATTGGAAGATTTGACTATTGTTGTTAAAAGACATAGGCATTTATATTATAGAGCCACAAACCACACTAGTTAAATTAAAACATGATAACATGGGATTCGAACCAATGACAGTCTTAATTTGATAGTTCAAACTCAACACCTTACTAACTGTGCTAACCAGACTGTGCATACCATACACACAATTTGTCAGAGATTTAAGTGAATAAGCTACAGTGTCCAAGGTACTAAACATAATATATTCGATGGGGTGTCATAAGCAAGTCATTAGAATACTTTCCTACTAAATTTATAAGACATAAGCATTCAATATTTGAGTAAACAAAGAGAAAATAAAGCTATCTATTGGGTTTCACTAAAAAGTCTATTGGAAGACTTGACTATTGTTGTTCAAAGATATAGGCATTCATTTTATAGAGCCACAAACCACACTATTAAAATAAAAACATGGGATTCAAACCAATGACAGTCTTAACTTGATAGCGCAAACCCAACAGCTTACTAACTGTGCTAACCAGACTGTGCATACCAGACACACAATTTGTCAGAGATTTAAGTGAATAAGCTACAGTGTCCAAGGTACTAAACATAATATATTCTATGGGGTGTCATAAGCAAGTCATTAGAATACTTTCCTACTAAATTTATAAGACATAAGCATTCAATATTTGAGTAAACAAAGAGAAAATAAAGCTATCTATTGGGTTTCATTAAAAAGTCCATTGGAAGACTTGACTATTGTTGTTAAAAGATATAGGCATTCATATTATAGAGCCACAAACCACGCTAGTAAAATAAAAACATGATAACATGGGATTCGAACCAATGACAGTCTTAATTTGATAGTGCAAACCCAACACCTTACTAACTGTGCTAACCAGACTGTGCATACCAGACCCACAATTTATCAGAGATTTAAGTGAATAAATCCAAGGTACTAAACATAATATATTCTATTGGGTGTCATAAGCAAGTCATTAGAAAACTTTCCTACTAAATTTATAAGACATAAGCATTCAATATTTGAGTAAACAAAGAGAAAATAAAGCTATCTATTGGGTTTCACTAAAAAGTCCATTGGAAGACTTGACTATTGTTGTTAAAAGACATAGGCATTCATATTATAGAGCCACAAACCACACTAGTAAAATAAAAACATGACAACATGGGATTTGAACCAATGACAGTCTTAATTTGATGGTGCAAACCCAACAACTTACTAACTGTGCTAACCAGATTGTGCGTACCGCACAAACAATTTATCAGAGATTTAAGTGAATAAGCTACAGTGTCCAAGGTACTAAACATAATATATTCTATGGGGTGTCATAAGCAAGTCATTAGAATACTTTCCTACTAAATTTATAAGACATAAGCATTCAATATTTGAGTAAACAAAGAGAAAATAAAGCTATCTATTGGGTTTCACTAAAAAGTCCATTGGAAGATTTGACTATTGTTGTTAAAAGACATAGGCATTCATATTATAGAGCCACAAACCACACTAGTAAAATAAAAACATGATAACATGGGATTCGAACCAATGACAGTCTTAACTTGATAGTTCAAACCCAACACCTTACTAACTGTGCTAACCAGACTGTGCACACCATACACACAATTTGTCAGAGATTTAAGTGAATAAGCTACAGTGTCCAAGGTACTAAACATAATATATTCGATGGGGTGTCATAAGCAAGTCATTAGAATACTTTCCTACTAAATTTATAAGACATAAGCATTCAATATTTGAGTAAACAAAGAGAAAATAAAGCTATCTATTGGGTTTCACTAAAAAGTCTATTGGAAGACTTGACTATTGTTGTTCAAAGATATAGGCATTCATTTTATAGAGAAACAAACCACACTATTAAAATAAAAACATGGGATTCAAACCGATGACAGTCTTAACTTGATAGCGCAAACCCAACAGCTTACTAACTGTGCTAACCAGACTGTGCATACCAGACACACAATTTGTCAGAGATTTAAGTGAATAAGCTACAGTGTCCAAGGTACTAAACATAATATATTCTATGGGGTGTCATAAGCAAGTCATTAGAATACTTTCCTACTAAATTTATAAGACATAAGCATTCAATATTTGAGTAAACAAAGAGAAAATAAAGCTATCTATTGGGTTTCATTAAAAAGTCCATTGGAAGACTTGACTATTGTTGTTAAAAGATATAGGCATTCATATTATAGAGCCACAAACCACACTAGTAAAATAAAAACATGATAACATGGGATTCGAACCAATGACAGTCTTAATTTGATAGTGCAAACCCAACACCTTACTAACTGTGCTAACCAGACTGTGCATACCATACACACAATTTGTCAGAGATTTAAGTGAATAAATCCAAGGTACTAAACATAATATATTCTATTGGGTGTCATAAGCAAGTCATTAGAAAACTTTCCTACTAAATTTATAAGACATAAGCATTCAATATTTGAGTAAACAAAGAGAAAATAAAGCTATCTATTGGGTTTCACTAAAAAGTCCATTGGAAGACTTGACTATTGTTGTTAAAAGACATAGGCATTCATATTATAGAGCCACAAACCACACTAGTAAAATAAAAACATGACAACATGGGATTTGAACCAATGACAGTCTTAATTTGATGGTGCTAACCCAACAACTTACTAACTGTGCTAACCAGATTGTGCGTACTGCACAAACAATTTATCAGAGATTTAAGTGAATAAGCTACAGTGTCCAAGGTACTAAACATAATATATTCTATGGGGTGTCATAAGCAAGTCATTAGAATACTTTCCTACTAAATTTATAAGACATAAGCATTCAATATTTGAGTAAACAAAGAGAAAATAAAGCTATCTATTGGGTTTCATTAAAAAGTCCATTGGAAGACTTGACTATTGTTGTTAAAAGACATAGGCATTCATATTATAGAGCCACAAACCACACTAGTTAAATTAAAACATGATAACATGGGATTCGAACCAATGACAGTCTTAATTTGATGGTGCTAACCCAACAACTTACTAACTGTGCTAACCAGACTGTGCATACCAGACCCACAATTTATCAGAGATTTAAGTGAATAAGCTACAGTGTCCAAGGTACTAAACATAATATATTCTATGGGGTGTCATAAGCAAGTCATTAGAAAACTTTCCTACTAAATTAATAAGACATAAGCATTCAATATTTGAGTAAACAAAGAGAAAATAAAGCTATCTATTGGGTTTCACTAAAAAGTCCATTGGAAGATTTGACTATTGTTGTTAAAAGACATAGGCATTCATATTATAGAGCCACAAACCACACTAGTTAAATTAAAACATGATAACATGGGATTCGAACCAATGACAGTCTTAATTTGATAGTTCAAACTCAACACCTTACTAACTGTGCTAACCAGACTGTGCATACCATACACACAATTTGTCAGAGATTTAAGTGAATAAGCTACAGTGTCCAAGGTACTAAACATAATATATTCGATGGGGTGTCATAAGCAAGTCATTAGAATACTTTCCTACTAAATTTATAAGACATAAGCATTCAATATTTGAGTAAACAAAGAGAAAATAAAGCTATCTATTGGGTTTCACTAAAAAGTCTATTGGAAGACTTGACTATTGTTGTTCAAAGATATAGGCATTCATTTTATAGAGCCACAAACCACACTATTAAAATAAAAACATGGGATTCAAACCGATGACAGTCTTAACTTGATAGCACAAACCCAACAGCTTACTAACTGTGCTAACCAGACTGTGCATACCAGACACACAATTTGTCAGAGATTTAAGTGAATAAGCTACAGTGTCCAAGGTACTAAACATAATATATTCTATGGGGTGTCATAAGCAAGTCATTAGAATACGTTCCTACTAAATTTATAAGACATAAGCATTCAATATTTGAGTAAACAAAGAGAAAATAAAGCTATCTATTGGGTTTCACTAAAAAGTCCATTGGAAGACTTGACTATTGTTGTTAAAAGATATAGGCATTCATATTATAGAGCCACAAACCACACTAGTAAAATAAAAACATGATAACATGGGATTCGAACCAATGACAGTCTTAAATTGATAGTGCAAACCCAACACCTTACTAACTGTGCTAACAAGACTGTGCTTACCACACAAACAATTTATCAGATATTTAAGTGAATAAGCTACAGTGTCCAAGGTACTAAACATAATATATTCTATGGGGTGTCATAAGCAAGTCATTAGAATACTTTCCTACGAAATTTATAAGACATAAGCATTCAATATTTGAGTAAACAAAGAGAAAATAAAGCTATCTATTGGGTTTCACTAAAAAATCCATTGGAAGACTTGACTATTGTTGTTAAAAGATATAGGCATTCATATTATAGAGCCACAAACCACACTAGTAAAATAAAAACACGATAACATGGGATTTGAACCAATGACAGTCTTAATTTGATAGTGCAAACCCAACACCTTACTAACTGTGCTAACCAGACTGTGCATACCAGGAACACAATTTATCAGAGATTTAAGTGAATAAGCTACAGTGTCCAAGGTACTAAACGTAATATATTCTATGGGGTGTCATAAGCAAGTCATTAGAATACTTTCCTACTAAATTTATAAGACATAAGCATTCAATATTTGAGTAAACAAAGAGAAAATAAAGCTATCTATTGGGTTTCACTAAAAAGTCCATTGGAAGACTTGACTATTGTTGTTAAAAGACATAGGCATTCATATTATAGAGCCACAAACCACACTAGTAAAATAAAAACATGACAACATGGGATTTGAACCAATGACAGTCTTAATTTGATGGTGCAAACCCAACAACTTACTAACTGTGCTAACCAGATTGTGCGTACCGCACAAACAATTTATCAGAGATTTAAGTGAATAAGCTACAGTGTCCAAGGTACTAAACATAATATATTCTATGGGGTGTCATAAGCAAGTCATTAGAATACTTTCCTACTAAATTTATAAGACATAAGCATTCAATATTTGAGTAAACAAAGAGAAAATAAAGCTATCTATTGGGTTTCACTAAAAAGTCCATTGGAAGATTTGACTATTGTTGTTAAAAGACATAGGCATTCATATTATAGAGCCACAAACCACACTAGTAAAATAAAAACATGATAACATGGGATTCGAACCAATGACAGTCTTAACTTGATAGTTCAAACCCAACACCTTACTAACTGTGCTAACCAGACTGTGCACACCATACACACAATTTGTCAGAGATTTAAGTGAATAAGCTACAGTGTCCAAGGTACTAAACGTAATATATTCTATGGGGTGTCATAAGCAAGTCATTAGAATACTTTCCTACTAAATTTATAAGACATAAGCATTCAATATTTGAGTAAACAAAGAGAAAATAAAGCTATCTATTGGGTTTCACTAAAAAGTCCATTGGAAGATTTGACTATTGTTGTTAAAAGACATAGGCATTCATATTATAGAGCCACAAACCACACTAGTTAAATTAAAACATGATAACATGGGATTCGAACCAATGACAGTCTTAATTTGATAGTTCAAACTCAACACCTTACTAACTGTGCTAACCAGACTGTGCATACCATACACACAATTTGTCAGAGATTTAAGTGAATAAGCTACAGTGTCCAAGGTACTAAACATAATATATTCGATGGGGTGTCATAAGCAAGTCATTAGAATACTTTCCTACTAAATTTATAAGACATAAGCATTCAATATTTGAGTAAACAAAGAGAAAATAAAGCTATCTATTGGGTTTCACTAAAAAGTCTATTGGAAGACTTGACTATTGTTGTTCAAAGATATAGGCATTCATTTTATAGAGCCACAAACCACACTATTAAAATAAAAACATGGGATTCAAACCGATGACAGTCTTAACTTGATAGCGCAAACCCAACAGCTTACTAACTGTGCTAACCAGACTGTGCATACCAGACACACAATTTGTCAGAGATTTAAGTGAATAAGCTACAGTGTCCAAGGTACTAAACATAATATATTCTATGGGGTGTCATAAGCAAGTCATTAGAATACTTTCCTACTAAATTTATAAGACATAAGCATTCAATATTTGAGTAAACAAAGAGAAAATAAAGCTATCTATTGGGTTTCATTAAAAAGTCCATTGGAAGACTTGACTATTGTTGTTAAAAGATATAGGCATTCATATTATAGAGCCACAAACCACACTAGTAAAATAAAAACATGATAACATGGGATTCGAACCAATGACAGTCTTAATTTGATAGTGCAAACCCAACACCTTACTAACTGTGCTAACCAGACTGTGCATACCATACACACAATTTGTCAGAGATTTAAGTGAATAAATCCAAGGTACTAAACATAATATATTCTATTGGGTGTCATAAGCAAGTCATTAGAAAACTTTCCTACTAAATTTATAAGACATAAGCATTCAATATTTGAGTAAACAAAGAGAAAATAAAGCTATCTATTGGGTTTCACTAAAAAGTCCATTGGAAGACTTGACTATTGTTGTTAAAAGACATAGGCATTCATATTATAGAGCCACAAACCACACTAGTAAAATAAAAACATGACAACATGGGATTTGAACCAATGACAGTCTTAATTTGATGGTGATAACCCAACAACTTACTAACTGTGCTAACCAGATTGTGCGTACCGCACAAACAATTTATCAGAGATTTAAGTGAATAAGCTACAGTGTCCAAGGTACTAAACATAATATATTCTATGGGGTGTCATAAGCAAGTCATTAGAATACTTTCCTACTAAATTTATAAGACATAAGCATTCAATATTTGAGTAAACAAAGAGAAAATAAAGCTATCTATTGGGTTTCATTAAAAAGTCCATTGGAAGACTTGACTATTGTTGTTAAAAGACATAGGCATTCATATTATAGAGCCACAAACCACACTAGTTAAATTAAAACATGATAACATGGGATTCGAACCAATGACAGTCTTAATTTGATGGTGCTAACCCAACAACTTACTAACTGTGCTAACCAGACTGTGCATACCAGACCCACAATTTATCAGAGATTTAAGTGAATAAGCTACAGTGTCCAAGGTACTAAACATAATATATTCTATGGGGTGTCATAAGCAAGTCATTAGAAAACTTTCCTACTAAATTAATAAGACATAAGCATTCAATATTTGAGTAAACAAAGAGAAAATAAAGCTATCTATTGGGTTTCACTAAAAAGTCCATTGGAAGATTTGACTATTGTTGTTAAAAGACATAGGCATTCATATTATAGAGCCACAAACCACACTAGTTAAATTAAAACATGATAACATGGGATTCGAACCAATGACAGTCTTAATTTGATAGTTCAAACTCAACACCTTACTAACTGTGCTAACCAGACTGTGCATACCATACACACAATTTGTCAGAGATTTAAGTGAATAAGCTACAGTGTCCAAGGTACTAAACATAATATATTCGATGGGGTGTCATAAGCAAGTCATTAGAATACTTTCCTACTAAATTTATAAGACATAAGCATTCAATATTTGAGTAAACAAAGAGAAAATAAAGCTATCTATTGGGTTTCACTAAAAAGTCTATTGGAAGACTTGACTATTGTTGTTCAAAGATATAGGCATTCATTTTATAGAGCCACAAACCACACTATTAAAATAAAAACATGGGATTCAAACCGATGACAGTCTTAACTTGATAGCACAAACCCAACAGCTTACTAACTGTGCTAACCAGACTGTGCATACCAGACACACAATTTGTCAGAGATTTAAGTGAATAAGCTACAGTGTCCAAGGTACTAAACATAATATATTCTATGGGGTGTCATAAGCAAGTCATTAGAATACGTTCCTACTAAATTTATAAGACATAAGCATTCAATATTTGAGTAAACAAAGAGAAAATAAAGCTATCTATTGGGTTTCACTAAAAAGTCCATTGGAAGACTTGACTATTGTTGTTAAAAGATATAGGCATTCATATTATAGAGCCACAAACCACACTAGTAAAATAAAAACATGATAACATGGGATTCGAACCAATGACAGTCTTAAATTGATAGTGCAAACCCAACACCTTACTAACTGTGCTAACAAGACTGTGCTTACCACACAAACAATTTATCAGATATTTAAGTGAATAAGCTACAGTGTCCAAGGTACTAAACATAATATATTCTATGGGGTGTCATAAGCAAGTCATTAGAATACTTTCCTACGAAATTTATAAGACATAAGCATTCAATATTTGAGTAAACAAAGAGAAAATAAAGCTATCTATTGGGTTTCACTAAAAAATCCATTGGAAGACTTGACTATTGTTGTTAAAAGATATAGGCATTCATATTATAGAGCCACAAACCACACTAGTAAAATAAAAACACGATAACATGGGATTTGAACCAATGACAGTCTTAATTTGATAGTGCAAACCCAACACCTTACTAACTGTGCTAACCAGACTGTGCATACCAGGAACACAATTTATCAGAGATTTAAGTGAATAAGCTACAGTGTCCAAGGTACTAAACGTAATATATTCTATGGGGTGTCATAAGCAAGTCATTAGAATACTTTCCTATTAAATTTATAAGACATAAGCATTCAATATTTGAGTAAACAAAGAGAAAATAAAGCTATCTATTGGGTTTCACTAAAAAGTCCATTGGAAGACTTGACTATTGTTGTTAAAAGACATAGGCATTCATATTATAGAGCCACAAACCACACTAGTAAAATAAAAACATGACAACATGGGATTTGAACCAATGACAGTCTTAATTTGATGGTGCAAACCCAACAACTTACTAACTGTGCTAACCAGATTGTGCGTACCGCACAAACAATTTATCAGAGATTTAAGTGAATAAGCTACAGTGTCCAAGGTACTAAACATAATATATTCTATGGGGTGTCATAAGCAAGTCATTAGAATACTTTCCTACTAAATTTATAAGACATAAGCATTCAATATTTGAGTAAACAAAGAGAAAATAAAGCTATCTATTGGGTTTCACTAAAAAGTCCATTGGAAGATTTGACTATTGTTGTTAAAAGATATAGGCATTCATATTATAGAGCCACAAACCACACTAGTAAAATAAAAACATGATAACATGGGATTCGAACCAATGACAGTCTTAACTTGATAGTTCAAACCCAACACCTTACTAACTGTGCTAACCAGACTGTGCACACCATACACACAATTTGTCAGAGATTTAAGTGAATAAGCTACAGTGTCCAAGGTACTAAACGTAATATATTCTATGGGGTGTCATAAGCAAGTCATTAGAATACTTTCCTACTAAATTTATAAGACATAAGCATTCAATATTTGAGTAAACAAAGAGAAAATAAAGCTATCTATTGGGTTTCACTAAAAAGTCCATTGGAAGATTTGACTATTGTTGTTAAAAGACATAGGCATTCATATTATAGAGCCACAAACCACACTAGTTAAATTAAAACATGATAACATGGGATTCGAACCAATGACAGTCTTAATTTGATAGTTCAAACTCAACACCTTACTAACTGTGCTAACCAGACTGTGCATACCATACACACAATTTGTCAGAGATTTAAGTGAATAAGCTACAGTGTCCAAGGTACTAAACATAATATATTCGATGGGGTGTCATAAGCAAGTCATTAGAATACTTTCCTACTAAATTTATAAGACATAAGCATTCAATATTTGAGTAAACAAAGAGAAAATAAAGCTATCTATTGGGTTTCACTAAAAAGTCTATTGGAAGACTTGACTATTGTTGTTCAAAGATATAGGCATTCATTTTATAGAGCCACAAACCACACTATTAAAATAAAAACATGGGATTCAAACCGATGACAGTCTTAACTTGATAGCGCAAACCCAACAGCTTACTAACTGTGCTAACCAGACTGTGCATACCAGACACACAATTTGTCAGAGATTTAAGTGAATAAGCTACAGTGTCCAAGGTACTAAACATAATATATTCTATGGGGTGTCATAAGCAAGTCATTAGAATACTTTCCTACTAAATTTATAAGACATAAGCATTCAATATTTGAGTAAACAAAGAGAAAATAAAGCTATCTATTGGGTTTCATTAAAAAGTCCATTGGAAGACTTGACTATTGTTGTTAAAAGATATAGGCATTCATATTATAGAGCCACAAACCACACTAGTAAAATAAAAACATGATAACATGGGATTCGAACCAATGACAGTCTTAATTTGATAGTGCAAACCCAACACCTTACTAACTGTGCTAACCAGACTGTGCATACCATACACACAATTTGTCAGAGATTTAAGTGAATAAATCCAAGGTACTAAACATAATATATTCTATTGGGTGTCATAAGCAAGTCATTAGAAAACTTTCCTACTAAATTTATAAGACATAAGCATTCAATATTTGAGTAAACAAAGAGAAAATAAAGCTATCTATTGGGTTTCACTAAAAAGTCCATTGGAAGACTTGACTATTGTTGTTAAAAGACATAGGCATTCATATTATAGAGCCACAAACCACACTAGTAAAATAAAAACATGACAACATGGGATTTGAACCAATGACAGTCTTAATTTGATGGTGCTAACCCAACAACTTACTAACTGTGCTAACCAGATTGTGCGTACCGCACAAACAATTTATCAGAGATTTAAGTGAATAAGCTACAGTGTCCAAGGTACTAAACATAATATATTCTATGGGGTGTCATAAGCAAGTCATTAGAATACTTTCCTACTAAATTTATAAGACATAAGCATTCAATATTTGAGTAAACAAAGAGAAAATAAAGCTATCTATTGGGTTTCATTAAAAAGTCCATTGGAAGACTTGACTATTGTTGTTAAAAGACATAGGCATTCATATTATAGAGCCACAAACCACACTAGTTAAATTAAAACATGATAACATGGGATTCGAACCAATGACAGTCTTAATTTGATGGTGCTAACCCAACAACTTACTAACTGTGCTAACCAGACTGTGCATACCAGACCCACAATTTATCAGAGATTTAAGTGAATAAGCTACAGTGTCCAAGGTACTAAACATAATATATTCTATGGGGTGTCATAAGCAAGTCATTAGAAAACTTTCCTACTAAATTTATAAGACATAAGCATTCAATATTTGAGTAAACAAAGAGAAAATAAAGCTATCTATTGGGTTTCACTAAAAAGTCCATTGGAAGATTTGACTATTGTTGTTAAAAGACATAGGCATTCATATTATAGAGCCACAAACCACACTAGTTAAATTAAAACATGATAACATGGGATTCGAACCAATGACAGTCTTAATTTGATAGTTCAAACTCAACACCTTACTAACTGTGCTAACCAGACTGTGCATACCATACACACAATTTGTCAGAGATTTAAGTGAATAAGCTACAGTGTCCAAGGTACTAAACATAATATATTCGATGGGGTGTCATAAGCAAGTCATTAGAATACTTTCCTACTAAATTTATAAGACATAAGCATTCAATATTTGAGTAAACAAAGAGAAAATAAAGCTATCTATTGGGTTTCACTAAAAAGTCTATTGGAAGACTTGACTATTGTTGTTCAAAGATATAGGCATTCATTTTATAGAGCCACAAACCACACTATTAAAATAAAAACATGGGATTCAAACCGATGACAGTCTTAACTTGATAGCACAAACCCAACAGCTTACTAACTATGCTAACCAGACTGTGCATACCAGACACACAATTTGTCAGAGATTTAAGTGAATAAGCTACAGTGTCCAAGGTACTAAACATAATATATTCTATGGGGTGTCATAAGCAAGTCATTAGAATACGTTCCTACTAAATTTATAAGACATAAGCATTCAATATTTGAGTAAACAAAGAGAAAATAAAGCTATCTATTGGGTTTCACTAAAAAGTCCATTGGAAGACTTGACTATTGTTGTTAAAAGATATAGGCATTCATATTATAGAGCCACAAACCACACTAGTAAAATAAAAACATGATAACATGGTATTCGAACCAATGACAGTCTTAAATTGATAGTGCAAACCCAACACCTTACTAACTGTGCTAACAAGACTGTGCTTACCACACAAACAATTTATCAGATATTTAAGTGAATAAGCTACAGTGTCCAAGGTACTAAACATAATATATTCTATGGGGTGTCATAAGCAAGTCATTAGAATACTTTCCTACGAAATTTATAAGACATAAGCATTCAATATTTGAGTAAACAAAGAGAAAATAAAGCTATCTATTGGGTTTCACTAAAAAATCCATTGGAAGACTTGACTATTGTTGTTAAAAGATATAGGCATTCATATTATAGAGCCACAAACCACACTAGTAAAATAAAAACACGATAACATGGGATTTGAACCAATGACAGTCTTAATTTGATAGTGCAAACCCAACACCTTACTAACTGTGCTAACCAGACTGTGCATACCAGGAACACAATTTATCAGAGATTTAAGTGAATAAGCTACAGTGTCCAAGGTACTAAACATAATATATTCTATGGGGTGTCATAAGCAAGTCATTAGAATACTATCCTACTAAATTTATAAGACATAAGCATTCAAAATTTGAGTAAACAAAGAGAAAATAAAGCTATCTATTGGGTTTCACTAAAAAGTCCATTGGAAGACTTGACTATTGTTGTTAAAAGACATTGGCATTCATAATATAGAGCCACAAACCACACTAGTAAAATAAAAACATGCTTACAGGGGATTCGAACCAATGACAGTCTTAATTTGATAGTGCAAACCCAACACCTTACTAACTGTGCTAACCAGACTGTGCATACCACACAAACAATTTATCAGAGATTTAAGTGAATAAGCTACAGTGTCCAAGGTACTAAACATAATATATTCTATGGGGTGTCATAAGCAAGTCATTAGAATACTTTCCTACTAAATTTATAAGACATAAGCATTCAATATTTGAGTAAACAAAGAGAAAATAAAGCTATCTATTGGGTTTCCCTAAAAAGTCCATTGGAAGACTTGACTATTGTTGTTAAAAGATATAGGCATTCATTTTCTAGAGCCACAAACCACACTAGTAAAATAAAAACATGACAACATGGGATTCGAACCAATGACAGTCTTAATTTGATAGTGCAAACCCAACAGCTTACTAACTGTGCTAACCAGACTGTGCATACCAGACACACAATTTGTTAGAGATTTAAGTGAATGAGCTACAGTGTCCAAGGTACTAAACATGATATATTCTATGGGGTGTCATAAGCAAGTCATTAGAATACTTTCCTACTAAATTTATAAGACATAAGCATTCAATATTTAAGTAAACAAAGAGAAAATAAAGCTATCTATTGGGTTTCACTAAAAAGTCCATTGGAAGACTTGACTATTGTTGTTAAAAGACATAGGCATTCATAATATAGAGCCACAAACCACACTAGTAAAATAAAAACATGCTTACATGGGATTCGAACCAATGACAGTCTTAATTTGATAGTGCAAACCCAACACCTTACTAACTGTGCTAACCAGACCGTGCATACCAGACACACAATTTATCAGAGATTTAAGTGAATAAGCTACAGTGTCCAAGGTACTAAACATAATATATTCTATGGGGTGTCATAAGCAAGTCATTAGAAAACTTTCCTACTAAATTTATAAGACATAAGCATTCAATATTTGAGTAAACAAAGAGAAAATAAAGCTATCTATTGGGTTTCACTAAAAAGTCCATTGGAAGATTTGACTATTGTTGTTCAAAGATATAGGCATTCATTTTATAGAGCCACAAACCACACTATTAAAATAAAAACATGGGATTCAAACCGATGACAGTCTTAACTTGATAGCGCAAACCCAACAGCTTACTAACTGTGCTAACCAGACTGTGCATACCAGACACACAATTTGTCAGAGATTTAAGTGAATAAGCTACAGTGTCCAAGGTACTAAACATAATATATTCTATGGGGTGTCATAAGCAAGTCATTAGAATACTTTCCTACTAAATTTATAAGACATAAGCATTCAATATTTGAGTAAACAAAGAGAAAACAAAGCTATCTATTGGGTTTCATTAAAAAGTCCATTGGAAGACTTGACTATTGTTGTTAAAAGATATAGGCATTCATATTATAGAGCCACAAACCACACTAGTAAAATAAAAACATGATAACATGGGATTCGAACCAATGACAGTCTTAATTTGATAGTGCAAACCCAACACCTTACTAACTGTGCTAACCAGACTGTGCATACCATACACACAATTTGTCAGAGATTTAAGTGAATAAATCCAAGGTACTAAACATAATATATTCTATTGGGTGTCATAAGCAAGTCATTAGAAAACTTTCCTACTAAATTTATAAGACATAAGCATTCAATATTTGAGTAAACAAAGAGAAAATAAAGCTATCTATTGGGTTTCACTAAAAAGTCCATTGGAAGACTTGACTATTGTTGTTAAAAGACATAGGCATTCATATTATAGAGCCACAAACCACACTAGTAAAATAAAAACATGACAACATGGGATTTGAACCAATGACAGTCTTAATTTGATGGTGCTAACCCAACAACTTACTAACTGTGCTAACCAGATTGTGCGTACCGCACAAACAATTTATCAGAGATTTAAGTGAATAAGCTACAGTGTCCAAGGTACTAAACATAATATATTCTATGGGGTGTCATAAGCAAGTCATTAGAATACTTTCCTACTAAATTTATAAGACATAAGCATTCAATATTTGAGTAAACAAAGAGAAAATAAAGCTATCTATTGGGTTTCACTAAAAAGTCCATTGGAAGACTTGACTATTGTTGTTAAAAGATATAGGCATTCATATTATAGAGCCAACAACCACACTAGTAAAATAAAAACATGATAACATGGTATACGAACCAATGACAGTCTTAATTTGATAGTGCAAACCCAACACCTTACTAACTGTGCTAACCAGACTGTGCATACCAGACCCACAATTTATCAGAGATTTAAGTGAATAAGCTACAGTGTCCAAGGTACTAAACATAATATATTCTATGGGGTGTCATAAGCAAGTCATTAGAAAACTTTCCTACTAAATTTATAAGACATAAGCATTCAATATTTGAGTAAACAAAGAGAAAATAAAGCTATCTATTATGTTTCACTAAAAAGTCCATTGGAAGATTTGACTATTGTTGTTAAAAGACATAGGCATTCATATTATACAGCCACAAATCACACTAGTAAAATAAAAACATGATAACATGGGATTCAAACCAATGACAGTCTTAACTTGATAGTTCAAACCCAACACCTTACTAACTGTGCTAACCAGACTGTGCACACCATACACACAATTTGTCAGAGATTTAAATGAATAAGCTACAGTGTCCAAGGTACTAAACGTAATATATTCTATGGGGTGTCATAAGCAAGTCATTAGAATACTTTCCTACTAAATTTATAAGACATAAGCATTCAATATTTGAGTAAACAAAGAGAAAATAAAGCTATCTATTGGGTTTCACTAAAAAGTCCATTGGAAGATTTGACTATTGTTGTTAAAAGACATAGGCATTCATATTATAGAGCCACAAACCACACTAGTTAAATTAAAACATGATAACATGGGATTCGAACCAATGACAGTCTTAATTTGATAGTTCAAACTCAACACCTTACTAACTGTGCTAACCAGACTGTGCATACCATCCACACAATTTGTCAGAGATTTAAGTGAATAAGCTACAGTGTCCAAGGTACTAAACATAATATATTCGATGGGGTGTCATAAGCAAGTCATTAGAATACTTTCCTACTAAATTTATAAGACATAAGCATTCAATATTTGAGTAAACAAAGAGAAAATAAAGCTATCTATTGGGTTTCACTAAAAAGTCCATTGGAAGACTTGACTATTGTTGTTAAAAGATATAGGCATTCATATTATAGAGCCAACAACCACACTAGTAAAATAAAAACATGATAACATGGTATACGAACCAATGACAGTCTTAATTTGATAGTGCAAACCCAACACCTTACTAACTGTGCTAACCAGACTGTGCATACCAGACCCACAATTTATCAGAGATTTAAGTGAATAAGCTACAGTGTCCAAGGTACTAAACATAATATATTCTATGGGGTGTCATAAGCAAGTCATTAGAAAACTTTCCTACTAAATTTATAAGACATAAGCATTCAATATTTGAGTAAACAAAGAGAAAATAAAGCTATCTATTATGTTTCACTAAAAAGTCCATTGGAAGATTTGACTATTGTTGTTAAAAGACATAGGCATTCATATTATACAGCCACAAATCACACTAGTAAAATAAAAACATGATAACATGGGATTCAAACCAATGACAGTCTTAACTTGATAGTTCAAACCCAACACCTTACTAACTGTGCTAACCAGACTGTGCACACCATACACACAATTTGTCAGAGATTTAAATGAATAAGCTACAGTGTCCAAGGTACTAAACGTAATATATTCTATGGGGTGTCATAAGCAAGTCATTAGAATACTTTCCTACTAAATTTATAAGACATAAGCATTCAATATTTGAGTAAACAAAGAGAAAATAAAGCTATCTATTGGGTTTCCCTAAAAAGTCCATTGGAAGACTTGACTATTGTTGTTAAAAGATATAGGTATTCATTTTATAGAGCCACAAACCACACTAGTAAAATAAAAACATGCTTACATGGGATTCGAACCAATGACAGTCTTAATTTGATAGTGCAAACCCAACAGCTTACTAACTGTGCTAACCAGACTGTGCATACCAGACACACAATTTGTCAGAGATTTAAGTGAATAAGCTACAGTGTCCAAGGTACTAAACATGATATATTCTATGGGGTGTCATAAGCAAGTCATTAGAATACTTTCCTACTAAATTTATAAGACATAAGCATTCAATATTTGAGTAAACAAAGAGAAAACAAAGCTATCTATTGGGTTTCATTAAAAAGTCCATTGGAAGACTTGACTATTGTTGTTAAAAGATATAGGCATTCATATTATAGAGCCACAAACCACACTAGTAAAATAAAAACATGATAACATGGGATTCGAACCAATGACAGTCTTAATTTGATAGTGCAAACCCAACACCTTACTAACTGTGCTAACCAGACTGTGCATACCATACACACAATTTGTCAGAGATTTAAGTGAATAAATCCAAGGTACTAAACATAATATATTCTATTGGGTGTCATAAGCAAGTCATTAGAAAACTTTCCTACTAAATTTATAAGACATAAGCATTCAATATTTGAGTAAACAAAGAGAAAATAAAGCTATCTATTGGGTTTCACTAAAAAGTCCATTGGAAGACTTGACTATTGTTGTTAAAAGACATAGGCATTCATATTATAGAGCCACAAACCACACTAGTAAAATAAAAACATGACAACATGGGATTTGAACCAATGACAGTCTTAATTTGATGGTGCTAACCCAACAACTTACTAACTGTGCTAACCAGATTGTGCGTACCGCACAAACAATTTATCAGAGATTTAAGTGAATAAGCTACAGTGTCCAAGGTACTAAACATAATATATTCTATGGGGTGTCATAAGCAAGTCATTAGAATACTTTCCTACTAAATTTATAAGACATAAGCATTCAATATTTGAGTAAACAAAGAGAAAATAAAGCTATCTATTGGGTTTCACTAAAAAGTCCATTGGAAGACTTGACTATTGTTGTTAAAAGATATAGGCATTCATATTATAGAGCCAACAACCACACTAGTAAAATAAAAACATGATAACATGGTATACGAACCAATGACAGTCTTAATTTGATAGTGCAAACCCAACACCTTACTAACTGTGCTAACCAGACTGTGCATACCAGACCCACAATTTATCAGAGATTTAAGTGAATAAGCTACAGTGTCCAAGGTACTAAACATAATATATTCTATGGGGTGTCATAAGCAAGTCATTAGAAAACTTTCCTACTAAATTTATAAGACATAAGCATTCAATATTTGAGTAAACAAAGAGAAAATAAAGCTATCTATTATGTTTCACTAAAAAGTCCATTGGAAGATTTGACTATTGTTGTTAAAAGACATAGGCATTCATATTATACAGCCACAAATCACACTAGTAAAATAAAAACATGATAACATGGGATTCAAACCAATGACAGTCTTAACTTGATAGTTCAAACCCAACACCTTACTAACTGTGCTAACCAGACTGTGCACACCATACACACAATTTGTCAGAGATTTAAATGAATAAGCTACAGTGTCCAAGGTACTAAACGTAATATATTCTATGGGGTGTCATAAGCAAGTCATTAGAATACTTTCCTACTAAATTTATAAGACATAAGCATTCAATATTTGAGTAAACAAAGAGAAAATAAAGCTATCTATTGGGTTTCACTAAAAAGTCCATTGGAAGATTTGACTATTGTTGTTAAAAGACATAGGCATTCATATTATAGAGCCACAAACCACACTAGTTAAATTAAAACATGATAACATGGGATTCGAACCAATGACAGTCTTAATTTGATAGTTCAAACTCAACACCTTACTAACTGTGCTAACCAGACTGTGCATACCATCCACACAATTTGTCAGAGATTTAAGTGAATAAGCTACAGTGTCCAAGGTACTAAACATAATATATTCGATGGGGTGTCATAAGCAAGTCATTAGAATACTTTCCTACTAAATTTATAAGACATAAGCATTCAATATTTGAGTAAACAAAGAGAAAATAAAGCTATCTATTGGGTTTCACTAAAAAGTCTATTGGAAGACTTGACTATTGTTGTTCAAAGATATAGGCATTCATTTTATAGAGCCACAAACCACACTATTAAAATAAAAACATGGGATTCAAACCAATGACAGTCTTAACTTGATAGCGCAAACCCAACAGCTTACTAACTGTGCTAACCAGACTGTGCATACCAGACACACAATTTGTCAGAGATTTAAGTGAATAAGCTACAGTGTCCAAGGTACTAAACATAATATATTCTATGGGGTGTCATAAGCAAGTCATTAGAATACTTTCCTACTAAATTTATAAGACATAAGCATTCAATATTTGAGTAAACAAAGAGAAAATAAAGCTATCTATTGGGTTTCATTAAAAAGTCCATTGGAAGACTTGACTATTGTTGTTAAAAGATATAGGCATTCATATTATAGAGCCACAAACCACACTAGTAAAATAAAAACATGATAACATGGGATTCGAACCAATGACAGTCTTAATTTGATAGTGCAAACCCAACACCTTACTAACTGTGCTAACCAGACTGTGCATACCAGACCCACAATTTATCAGAGATTTAAGTGAATAAATCCAAGGTACTAAACATAATATATTCTATTGGGTGTCATAAGCAAGTCATTAGAAAACTTTCCTACTAAATTTATAAGACATAAGCATTCAATATTTGAGTAAACAAAGAGAAAATAAAGCTATCTATTGGGTTTCACTAAAAAGTCCATTGGAAGACTTGACTATTGTTGTTAAAAGACATAGGCATTCATATTATAGAGCCACAAACCACACTAGTAAAATAAAAACATGACAACATGGGATTTGAACCAATGACAGTCTTAATTTGATGGTGCAAACCCAACAACTTACTAACTGTGCTAACCAGATTGTGCGTACCGCACAAACAATTTATCAGAGATTTAAGTGAATAAGCTACAGTGTCCAAGGTACTAAACATAATATATTCTATGGGGTGTCATAAGCAAGTCATTAGAATACTTTCCTACTAAATTTATAAGACATAAGCATTCAATATTTGAGTAAACAAAGAGAAAATAAAGCTATCTATTGGGTTTCCCTAAAAAGTCCATTGGAAGACTTGACTATTGTTGTTAAAAGATATAGGTATTCATTTTATAGAGCCACAAACCACACTAGTAAAATAAAAACATGCTTACATGGGATTCGAACCAATGACAGTCTTAATTTGATAGTGCAAACCCAACAGCTTACTAACTGTGCTAACCAGACTGTGCATACCAGACACACAATTTGTCAGAGATTTAAGTGAATAAGCTACAGTGTCCAAGGTACTAAACATGATATATTCTATGGGGTGTCATAAGCAAGTCATTAGAATACTTTCCTACTAAATTTATAAGACATAAGCATTCAATATTTAAGTAAACAAAGAGAAAATAAAGCTATCTATTGGGTTTCACTAAAAAGTCCATTGGAAGATTTGACTATTGTTGTTAAAAGACATAGGCATTCATATTATAGAGCCACAAACCACACTAGTAAAATAAAAACATGATAACATGGGATTCGAACCAATGACAGTCTTAACTTGATAGTTCAAACCCAACACCTTACTAACTGTGCTAACCAGACTGTGCACACCATACACACAATTTGTCAGAGATTTAAGTGAATAAGCTACAGTGTCCAAGGTACTAAACGTAATATATTCTATGGGGTGTCATAAGCAAGTCATTAGAATACTTTCCTACTAAATTTATAAGACATAAGCATTCAATATTTGAGTAAACAAAGAGAAAATAAAGCTATCTATTGGGTTTCACTAAAAAGTCCATTGGAAGATTTGACTATTGTTGTTAAAAGACATAGGCATTCATATTATAGAGCCACAAACCACACTAGTTAAATTAAAACATGATAACATGGGATTCGAACCAATGACAGTCTTAATTTGATAGTTCAAACTCAACACCTTACTAACTGTGCTAACCAGACTGTGCATACCATACACACAATTTGTCAGAGATTTAAGTGAATAAGCTACAGTGTCCAAGGTACTAAACATAATATATTCGATGGGGTGTCATAAGCAAGTCATTAGAATACTTTCCTACTAAATTTATAAGACATAAGCATTCAATATTTGAGTAAACAAAGAGAAAATAAAGCTATCTATTGGGTTTCACTAAAAAGTCTATTGGAAGACTTGACTATTGTTGTTCAAAGATATAGGCATTCATTTTATAGAGCCACAAACCACACTATTAAAATAAAAACATGGGATTCAAACCAATGACAGTCTTAACTTGATAGCGCAAACCCAACAGCTTACTAACTGTGCTAACCAGACTGTGCATACCAGACACACAATTTGTCAGAGATTTAAGTGAATAAGCTACAGTGTCCAAGGTACTAAACATAATATATTCTATGGGGTGTCATAAGCAAGTCATTAGAATACTTTCCTACTAAATTTATAAGACATAAGCATTCAATATTTGAGTAAACAAAGAGAAAATAAAGCTATCTATTGGGTTTCATTAAAAAGTCCATTGGAAGACTTGACTATTGTTGTTAAAAGATATAGGCATTCATATTATAGAGCCACAAACCACACTAGTAAAATAAAAACATGATAACATGGGATTTGAACCAATGACAGTCTTAATTTGATAGTGCAAACCCAACACCTTACTAACTGTGCTAACTAAACTGTGCATGCCAGACCCACAATTTATCAGAGATTTAAGTGAATAAGCTACAGTGTCCAAGGTACTAAACATAATATATTCTATGGGGTGTCATAAGCAAGTCATTAGAAAACTTTCCTACTAAATTTATAAGACATAAGCATTCAATATTTGAGTAAACAAAGAGAAAATAAAGCTATCTATTGGGTTTCACTAAAAAGTCCATTGGAAGACTTGACTATTGTTGTTAAAAGATATAGGCATTCATATTATAGAGCCAACAACCACACTAGTAAAATAAAAACATGATAACATGGGATTCTAACCAATGACAGTCTTAATTTGATAGTGCAAACCCAACACCTTACTAACTGTGCTAACCAGACTGTGCATTCCAGACCCACAATTTATCAGAGATTTAAGTGAATAAGCTACAGTGTCCAAGGTACTAAACATAATATATTCTATGGGGTGTCATAAGCAAGTCATTACAAAACTTTCCTACTAAATTTATAAGACATAAGCATTCAATATTTGAGTAAACAAAGAGAAAATAAAGCTATCTATTGGGTTTCACTAAAAAGTCCATTGGAAGACTTGACTATTTTTGTTAGAAGATATAGGCATTCATATTATAGAGCCAACAACCACACTTGTAAAATTAATACATGATAACATGGGATTCGAACCAATGACAGTCTTAATTTGATAGTGCAAACCCAACACCTTACTAACTGTGCTAACCAGACTGTGCATACCAGACCCACAATTTATCAGAGATTTAAGTGAATAAGCTACAGTGTCCAAGGTACTAAACATAATATATTCTATGGGGTGTCATAAGCAAGTCATTAGAAAACTTTCCTACTAAATTTATAAGACATAAGCATTCAATATTTGAGTAAACAAAGAGAAAATAAAGCTATCTATTGGGTTTCACTAAAAAGTCCATTGGAAGACTTGATTATTGTTGTTAAAAGACATAGGCATTCATATTATAGAGCCACAAACCACACTAGTAAAATAAAAACATGATAATATGGGATTCGAACCAATGACAGTCTTAATTTGATAGTTCAAACCCAACACCTTACTAACTGTGCATACCATACACACAATTTGTCAGAGATTTAAGTGAATAAGCTACAGTGTCCAAGGTACTCAACATAATATATTCTATGGGGTGTCATAAGCAAGTCATTAGAATACTTTCCTACTAAATTTATAAGCCATAAGCATTCAATATTTGAGTAAACAAAGAGAAAATAAAGCTATCTATTGGGTTTCACTAAAAAGTCCATTGGAAGACTTGACTATTGTTGTTAAAAGATATAGGCATTCATATTATAGAGCCACAAACCACACTAGTAAAATAAAAACATGATAACATGGGATTCGAAGCAATGACAGTCTTAAATTGATAGTGCAAACCCAACACCTTACTAACTGTGCTAACAAGACTGTGCTTACCACACAAACAATTTATCAGATATTTAAGTGAATAAGCTACAGTGTCCAAGGTACTAAACATAATATATTCTATGGGGTGTCATAAGCAAGTTATTAGAATACTTTCCTACTAAATTTATAAGACATAAGCATTCAATATTTGAGTAAACAAAGAGAAAATAAAGCTATCTATTGGGTTTCACTAAAAAATCCATTGGAAGACTTGACTATTGTTGTTAAAAGATATAGGCATTCATATTATAGAGCCACAAACCACACTAGTAAAATAAAAACATGATAACATGGGATTTGAACCAATGACAGTCTTAATTTGATAGTGCAAACCCAACACCTTACTAACTGTGCTAACAAGACTGTGCATACCACACAAACAATTTATCAGATATTTAAGTGAATAAGCTACAGTGTCCAAGGTACTAAACATAATATATTCTATGGGGTGTCATAAGCAAGTCATTAGAATACTTTCCTACTAAATTTCTAAGACATAAGCATTCAATATTTGAGTAAACAAAGAGAAAATAAAGCTATCTATTGGGTTTCACTAAAAAGTCCATTGGAAGATTTGACTATTGTTGTTAAAAAACATAGGCATTCATATTATAGAGCCACAAACCACACTAGTAAAATAAAAACATGATAACATAGGAATCGAACCAATGACAGTCTTAATTTGATAGTGCAAGCCCAACACCTTACTAACTGTGCTAACCAGACTGTGCATAGCAGACCCACAATTTATCAGAGATTTAAGTGAATAAGCTACAGTGTCCAAGGTACTAAACATAATATATTCTATGGGGTGTCATAAGCAAGTCATTAGAATACTATCCTACTAAATTTATAAGACATAAGCATTCAAAATTTGAGTAAACAAAGAGAAAATAAAGCTATCTATTGGGTTTCACTAAAAAGTCCATTGGAAGACTTGACTATTGTTGTTAAAAGACATAGGCATTCATAATATAGAGCCACAAACCACACTAGTAAAATAAAAACATGCTTACAGGGGATTCGAACCAATGACAGTCTTAATTTGATAGTGCAAACCCAACACCTTACTAACTGTGCTAACCAGACTGTGCATACCACACAAACAATTTATCAGAGATTTAAGTGAATAAGCTACAGTGTCCAAGGTACTAAACATAATATATTCTATGGGGTGTCATAAGCAAGTCATTAGAAAACTTTCCTACTAAATTTATAAGACATAAGCATTCAATATTTGAGTAAACAAAGAGAAAATAAAGCTATCTATTGGGTTTCCCTAAAAAGTCCATTGGAAGACTTGACTATTGTTGTTAAAAGATATAGGTATTCATTTTATAGAGCCACAAACCACACTAGTAAAATAAAAACATGCTTACATGGGATTCGAACCAATGACAGTCTTAATTTGATAGTGCAAACCCAACAGCTTACTAACTGTGCTAACCAGACTGTGCATACCAGACACACAATTTGTCAGAGATTTAAGTGAATAAGCTACAGTGTCCAAGGTACTAAACATGATATATTCTATGGGGTGTCATAAGCAAGTCATTAGAATACTTTCCTACTAAATTTATAAGACATAAGCATTCAATATTTGAGTAAACAAAGAGAAAATAAAGCTATCTATTGGGTTTCACTAAAAAGTCCATTGGAAGATTTGACTATTGTTGTTAAAAGACATAGGCATTCATATTATAGAGCCACAAACCACACTAGTTAAATTAAAACATGATAACATGGGATTCGAACCAATGACAGTCTTAATTTGATAGTTCAAACTCAACACCTTACTAACTGTGCTAACCAGACTGTGCATACCATACACACAATTTGTCAGAGATTTAAGTGAATAAGCTACAGTGTCCAAGGTACTAAACATAATATATTCGATGGGGTGTCATAAGCAAGTCATTAGAATACTTTCCTACTAAATTTATAAGACATAAGCATTCAATATTTGAGTAAACAAAGAGAAAATAAAGCTATCTATTGGGTTTCACTAAAAAGTCTATTGGAAGACTTGACTATTGTTGTTCAAAGATATAGGCATTCATTTTATAGAGCCACAAACCACACTATTAAAATAAAAACATGGGATTCAAACCAATGACAGTCTTAACTTGATAGCGCAAACCCAACAGCTTACTAACTGTGCTAACCAGACTGTGCATACCAGACACACAATTTGTCAGAGATTTAAGTGAATAAGCTACAGTGTCCAAGGTACTAAACATAATATATTCTATGGGGTGTCATAAGCAAGTCATTAGAATACTTTCCTACTAAATTTATAAGACATAAGCATTCAATATTTGAGTAAACAAAGAGAAAATAAAGCTATCTATTGGGTTTCATTAAAAAGTCCATTGGAAGACTTGACTATTGTTGTTAAAAGATATAGGCATTCATATTATAGAGCCACAAACCACACTAGTAAAATAAAAACATGATAACATGGGATTTGAACCAATGACAGTCTTAATTTGATAGTGCAAACCCAACACCTTACTAACTGTGCTAACTAAACTGTGCATGCCAGACCCACAATTTATCAGAGATTTAAGTGAATAAGCTACAGTGTCCAAGGTACTAAACATAATATATTCTATGGGGTGTCATAAGCAAGTCATTAGAAAACTTTCCTACTAAATTTATAAGACATAAGCATTCAATATTTGAGTAAACAAAGAGAAAATAAAGCTATCTATTGGGTTTCACTAAAAAGTCCATTGGAAGACTTGACTATTGTTGTTAAAAGATATAGGCATTCATATTATAGAGCCAACAACCACACTAGTAAAATAAAAACATGATAACATGGGATTCTAACCAATGACAGTCTTAATTTGATAGTGCAAACCCAACACCTTACTAACTGTGCTAACCAGACTGCATTCCAGACCCACAATTTATCAGAGATTTAAGTGAATAAGCTACAGTGTCCAAGGTACTAAACATAATATATTCTATGGGGTGTCATAAGCAAGTCATTACAAAACTTTCCTACTAAATTTATAAGACATAAGCATTCAATATTTGAGTAAACAAAGAGAAAATAAAGCTATCTATTGGGTTTCACTAAAAAGTCCATTGGAAGACTTGACTATTTTTGTTAGAAGATATAGGCATTCATATTATAGAGCCAACAACCACACTTGTAAAATTAATACATGATAACATGGGATTCGAACCAATGACAGTCTTAATTTGATAGTGCAAACCCAACACCTTACTAACTGTGCTAACCAGACTGTGCATACCAGACCCACAATTTATCAGAGATTTAAGTGAATAAGCTACAGTGTCCAAGGTACTAAACATAATATATTCTATGGGGTGTCATAAGCAAGTCATTAGAAAACTTTCCTACTAAATTTATAAGACATAAGCATTCAATATTTGAGTAAACAAAGAGAAAATAAAGCTATCTATTGGGTTTCACTAAAAAGTCCATTGGAAGACTTGATTATTGTTGTTAAAAGACATAGGCATTCATATTATAGAGCCACAAACCACACTAGTAAAATAAAAACATGATAATATGGGATTCGAACCAATGACAGTCTTAATTTGATAGTTCAAACCCAACACCTTACTAACTGTGCATACCATACACACAATTTGTCAGAGATTTAAGTGAATAAGCTACAGTGTCCAAGGTACTCAACATAATATATTCTATGGGGTGTCATAAGCAAGTCATTAGAATACTTTCCTACTAAATTTATAAGCCATAAGCATTCAATATTTGAGTAAACAAAGAGAAAATAAAGCTATCTATTGGGTTTCACTAAAAAGTCCATTGGAAGACTTGACTATTGTTGTTAAAAGATATAGGCATTCATATTATAGAGCCACAAACCACACTAGTAAAATAAAAACATGATAACATGGGATTCGAAGCAATGACAGTCTTAAATTGATAGTGCAAACCCAACACCTTACTAACTGTGCTAACAAGACTGTGCTTACCACACAAACAATTTATCAGATATTTAAGTGAATAAGCTACAGTGTCCAAGGTACTAAACATAATATATTCTATGGGGTGTCATAAGCAAGTTATTAGAATACTTTCCTACTAAATTTATAAGACATAAGCATTCAATATTTGAGTAAACAAAGAGAAAATAAAGCTATCTATTGGGTTTCACTAAAAAATCCATTGGAAGACTTGACTATTGTTGTTAAAAGATATAGGCATTCATATTATAGAGCCACAAACCACACTAGTAAAATAAAAACATGATAACATGGGATTTGAACCAATGACAGTCTTAATTTGATAGTGCAAACCCAACACCTTACTAACTGTGCTAACAAGACTGTGCATACCACACAAACAATTTATCAGATATTTAAGTGAATAAGCTACAGTGTCCAAGGTACTAAACATAATATATTCTATGGGGTGTCATAAGCAAGTCATTAGAATACTTTCCTACTAAATTTCTAAGACATAAGCATTCAATATTTGAGTAAACAAAGAGAAAATAAAGCTATCTATTGGGTTTCACTAAAAAGTCCATTGGAAGATTTGACTATTGTTGTTAAAAAACATAGGCATTCATATTATAGAGCCACAAACCACACTAGTAAAATAAAAATATGATAACATAGGAATCGAACCAATGACAGTCTTAATTTGATAGTGCAAACCCAACAGCTTACTAACTGTGCTAACCAGACTGTGCATACCAGACACACAATTTGTCAGAGATTTAAGTGAATAAGCTACAGTGTCCAAGGTACTAAACATGATATATTCTATGGGGTGTCATAAGCAAGTCATTAGAATACTTTCCTACTAAATTTATAAGACATAAGCATTCAATATTTGAGTAAACAAAGAGAAAATAAAGCTATCTATTGGGTTTCACTAAAAAGTCCATTGGAAGATTTGACTATTGTTGTTAAAAGACATAGGCATTCATATTATAGAGCCACAAACCACACTAGTTAAATTAAAACATGATAACATGGGATTCGAACCAATGACAGTCTTAATTTGATAGTTCAAACTCAACACCTTACTAACTGTGCTAACCAGACTGTGCATACCATACACACAATTTGTCAGAGATTTAAGTGAATAAGCTACAGTGTCCAAGGTACTAAACATAATATATTCGATGGGGTGTCATAAGCAAGTCATTAGAATACATTCCTACTAAATTTATAAGACATAAGCATTCAATATTTGAGTAAACAAAGAGAAAATAAAGCTATCTATTGGGTTTCACTAAAAAGTCTATTGGAAGACTTGACTATTGTTGTTCAAAGATATAGGCATTCATTTTATAGAGCCACAAACCACACTATTAAAATAAAAACATGGGATTCAAACCAATGACAGTCTTAACTTGATAGCGCAAACCCAACAGCTTACTAACTGTGCTAACCAGACTGTGCATACCAGACACACAATTTGTCAGAGATTTAAGTGAATAAGCTACAGTGTCCAAGGTACTAAACATAATATATTCTATGGGGTGTCATAAGCAAGTCATTAGAATACTTTCCTACTAAATTTATAAGACATAAGCATTCAATATTTGAGTAAACAAAGAGAAAATAAAGCTATCTATTGGGTTTCATTAAAAAGTCCATTGGAAGACTTGACTATTGTTGTTAAAAGATATAGGCATTCATATTATAGAGCCACAAACCACACTAGTAAAATAAAAACATGATAACATGGGATTTGAACCAATGACAGTCTTAATTTGATAGTGCAAACCCAACACCTTACTAACTGTGCTAACTAAACTGTGCATGCCAGACCCACAATTTATCAGAGATTTAAGTGAATAAGCTACAGTGTCCAAGGTACTAAACATAATATATTCTATGGGGTGTCATAAGCAAGTCATTAGAAAACTTTCCTACTAAATTTATAAGACATAAGCATTCAATATTTGAGTAAACAAAGAGAAAATAAAGCTATCTATTGGGTTTCACTAAAAAGTCCATTGGAAGACTTGACTATTGTTGTTAAAAGATATAGGCATTCATATTATAGAGCCAACAACCACACTAGTAAAATAAAAACATGATAACATGGGATTCTAACCAATGACAGTCTTAATTTGATAGTGCAAACCCAACACCTTACTTACTGTGCTAACCAGACTGCATTCCAGACCCACAATTTATCAGAGATTTAAGTGAATAAGCTACAGTGTCCAAGGTACTAAACATAATATATTCTATGGGGTGTCATAAGCAAGTCATTACAAAACTTTCCTACTAAATTTATAAGACATAAGCATTCAATATTTGAGTAAACAAAGAGAAAATAAAGCTATCTATTGGGTTTCACTAAAAAGTCCATTGGAAGACTTGACTATTTTTGTTAGAAGATATAGGCATTCATATTATAGAGCCAACAACCACACTTGTAAAATTAATACATGATAACATGGGATTCGAACCAATGACAGTCTTAATTTGATAGTGCAAACCCAACACCTTACTAACTGTGCTAACCAGACTGTGCATACCAGACCCACAATTTATCAGAGATTTAAGTGAATAAGCTACAGTGTCCAAGGTACTAAACATAATATATTCTATGGGGTGTCATAAGCAAGTCATTAGAAAACTTTCCTACTAAATTTATAAGACATAAGCATTCAATATTTGAGTAAACAAAGAGAAAATAAAGCTATCTATTGGGTTTCACTAAAAAGTCCATTGGAAGATTTGACTATTGTTGTTAAAAGACATAGGCATTCATATTATAGAGCCACAAACCACACTAGTTAAATTAAAACATGATAACATGGGATTCGAACCAATGACAGTCTTAATTTGATAGTTCAAACTCAACACCTTACTAACTGTGCTAACCAGACTGTGCATACCATACACACAATTTGTCAGAGATTTAAGTGAATAAGCTACAGTGTCCAAGGTACTAAACATAATATATTCGATGGGGTGTCATAAGCAAGTCATTAGAATACTTTCCTACTAAATTTATAAGACATAAGCATTCAATATTTGAGTAAACAAAGAGAAAATAAAGCTATCTATTGGGTTTCACTAAAAAGTCTATTGGAAGACTTGACTATTGTTGTTCAAAGATATAGGCATTCATTTTATAGAGCCACAAACCACACTATTAAAATAAAAACATGGGATTCAAACCAATGACAGTCTTAACTTGATAGCGCAAACCCAACAGCTTACTAACTGTGCTAACCAGACTGTGCATACCAGACACACAATTTGTCAGAGATTTAAGTGAATAAGCTACAGTGTCCAAGGTACTAAACATAATATATTCTATGGGGTGTCATAAGCAAGTCATTAGAATACTTTCCTACTAAATTTATAAGACATAAGCATTCAATATTTGAGTAAACAAAGAGAAAATAAAGCTATCTATTGGGTTTCATTAAAAAGTCCATTGGAAGACTTGACTATTGTTGTTAAAAGATATAGGCATTCATATTATAGAGCCACAAACCACACTAGTAAAATAAAAACATGATAACATGGGATTTGAACCAATGACAGTCTTAATTTGATAGTGCAAACCCAACACCTTACTAACTGTGCTAACTAAACTGTGCATGCCAGACCCACAATTTATCAGAGATTTAAGTGAATAAGCTACAGTGTCCAAGGTACTAAACATAATATATTCTATGGGGTGTCATAAGCAAGTCATTAGAAAACTTTCCTACTAAATTTATAAGACATAAGCATTCAATATTTGAGTAAACAAAGAGAAAATAAAGCTATCTATTGGGTTTCACTAAAAAGTCCATTGGAAGACTTGACTATTGTTGTTAAAAGATATAGGCATTCATATTATAGAGCCAACAACCACACTAGTAAAATAAAAACATGATAACATGGGATTCTAACCAATGACAGTCTTAATTTGATAGTGCAAACCCAACACCTTACTAACTGTGCTAACCAGACTGCATTCCAGACCCACAATTTATCAGAGATTTAAGTGAATAAGCTACAGTGTCCAAGGTACTAAACATAATATATTCTATGGGGTGTCATAAGCAAGTCATTACAAAACTTTCCTACTAAATTTATAAGACATAAGCATTCAATATTTGAGTAAACAAAGAGAAAATAAAGCTATCTATTGGGTTTCACTAAAAAGTCCATTGGAAGACTTGACTATTTTTGTTAGAAGATATAGGCATTCATATTATAGAGCCAACAACCACACTTGTAAAATTAATACATGATAACATGGGATTCGAACCAATGACAGTCTTAATTTGATAGTGCAAACCCAACACCTTACTAACTGTGCTAACCAGACTGTGCATACCAGACCCACAATTTATCAGAGATTTAAGTGAATAAGCTACAGTGTCCAAGGTACTAAACATAATATATTCTATGGGGTGTCATAAGCAAGTCATTAGAAAACTTTCCTACTAAATTTATAAGACATAAGCATTCAATATTTGAGTAAACAAAGAGAAAATAAAGCTATCTATTGGGTTTCACTAAAAAGTCCATTGGAAGACTTGATTATTGTTGTTAAAAGACATAGGCATTCATATTATAGAGCCACAAACCACACTAGTAAAATAAAAACATGATAATATGGGATTCGAACCAATGACAGTCTTAATTTGATAGTTCAAACCCAACACCTTACTAACTGTGCATACCATACACACAATTTGTCAGAGATTTAAGTGAATAAGCTACAGTGTCCAAGGTACTCAACATAATATATTCTATGGGGTGTCATAAGCAAGTCATTAGAATACTTTCCTACTAAATTTATAAGCCATAAGCATTCAATATTTGAGTAAACAAAGAGAAAATAAAGCTATCTATTGGGTTTCACTAAAAAGTCCATTGGAAGACTTGACTATTGTTGTTAAAAGATATAGGCATTCATATTATAGAGCCACAAACCACACTAGTAAAATAAAAACATGATAACATGGGATTCGAAGCAATGACAGTCTTAAATTGATAGTGCAAACCCAACACCTTACTAACTGTGCTAACAAGACTGTGCTTACCACACAAACAATTTATCAGATATTTAAGTGAATAAGCTACAGTGTCCAAGGTACTAAACATAATATATTCTATGGGGTGTCATAAGCAAGTTATTAGAATACTTTCCTACTAAATTTATAAGACATAAGCATTCAATATTTGAGTAAACAAAGAGAAAATAAAGCTATCTATTGGGTTTCACTAAAAAATCCATTGGAAGACTTGACTATTGTTGTTAAAAGATATAGGCATTCATATTATAGAGCCACAAACCACACTAGTAAAATAAAAACATGATAACATGGGATTTGAACCAATGACAGTCTTAATTTGATAGTGCAAACCCAACACCTTACTAACTGTGCTAACAAGACTGTGCATACCACACAAACAATTTATCAGATATTTAAGTGAATAAGCTACAGTGTCCAAGGTACTAAACATAATATATTCTATGGGGTGTCATAAGCAAGTCATTAGAATACTTTCCTACTAAATTTCTAAGACATAAGCATTCAATATTTGAGTAAACAAAGAGAAAATAAAGCTATCTATTGGGTTTCACTAAAAAGTCCATTGGAAGATTTGACTATTGTTGTTAAAAAACATAGGCATTCATATTATAGAGCCACAAACCACACTAGTAAAATAAAAATATGATAACATAGGAATCGAACCAATGACAGTCTTAATTTGATAGTGCAAACCCAACAGCTTACTAACTGTGCTAACCAGACTGTGCATACCAGACACACAATTTGTCAGAGATTTAAGTGAATAAGCTACAGTGTCCAAGGTACTAAACATGATATATTCTATGGGGTGTCATAAGCAAGTCATTAGAATACTTTCCTACTAAATTTATAAGACATAAGCATTCAATATTTGAGTAAACAAAGAGAAAATAAAGCTATCTATTGGGTTTCACTAAAAAGTCCATTGGAAGATTTGACTATTGTTGTTAAAAGACATAGGCATTCATATTATAGAGCCACAAACCACACTAGTTAAATTAAAACATGATAACATGGGATTCGAACCAATGACAGTCTTAATTTGATAGTTCAAACTCAACACCTTACTAACTGTGCTAACCAGACTGTGCATACCATACACACAATTTGTCAGAGATTTAAGTGAATAAGCTACAGTGTCCAAGGTACTAAACATAATATATTCGATGGGGTGTCATAAGCAAGTCATTAGAATACATTCCTACTAAATTTATAAGACATAAGCATTCAATATTTGAGTAAACAAAGAGAAAATAAAGCTATCTATTGGGTTTCACTAAAAAGTCTATTGGAAGACTTGACTATTGTTGTTCAAAGATATAGGCATTCATTTTATAGAGCCACAAACCACACTATTAAAATAAAAACATGGGATTCAAACCAATGACAGTCTTAACTTGATAGCGCAAACCCAACAGCTTACTAACTGTGCTAACCAGACTGTGCATACCAGACACACAATTTGTCAGAGATTTAAGTGAATAAGCTACAGTGTCCAAGGTACTAAACATAATATATTCTATGGGGTGTCATAAGCAAGTCATTAGAATACTTTCCTACTAAATTTATAAGACATAAGCATTCAATATTTGAGTAAACAAAGAGAAAATAAAGCTATCTATTGGGTTTCATTAAAAAGTCCATTGGAAGACTTGACTATTGTTGTTAAAAGATATAGGCATTCATATTATAGAGCCACAAACCACACTAGTAAAATAAAAACATGATAACATGGGATTTGAACCAATGACAGTCTTAATTTGATAGTGCAAACCCAACACCTTACTAACTGTGCTAACTAAACTGTGCATGCCAGACCCACAATTTATCAGAGATTTAAGTGAATAAGCTACAGTGTCCAAGGTACTAAACATAATATATTCTATGGGGTGTCATAAGCAAGTCATTAGAAAACTTTCCTACTAAATTTATAAGACATAAGCATTCAATATTTGAGTAAACAAAGAGAAAATAAAGCTATCTATTGGGTTTCACTAAAAAGTCCATTGGAAGACTTGACTATTGTTGTTAAAAGATATAGGCATTCATATTATAGAGCCAACAACCACACTAGTAAAATAAAAACATGATAACATGGGATTCTAACCAATGACAGTCTTAATTTGATAGTGCAAACCCAACACCTTACTTACTGTGCTAACCAGACTGCATTCCAGACCCACAATTTATCAGAGATTTAAGTGAATAAGCTACAGTGTCCAAGGTACTAAACATAATATATTCTATGGGGTGTCATAAGCAAGTCATTACAAAACTTTCCTACTAAATTTATAAGACATAAGCATTCAATATTTGAGTAAACAAAGAGAAAATAAAGCTATCTATTGGGTTTCACTAAAAAGTCCATTGGAAGACTTGACTATTTTTGTTAGAAGATATAGGCATTCATATTATAGAGCCAACAACCACACTTGTAAAATTAATACATGATAACATGGGATTCGAACCAATGACAGTCTTAATTTGATAGTGCAAACCCAACACCTTACTAACTGTGCTAACCAGACTGTGCATACCAGACCCACAATTTATCAGAGATTTAAGTGAATAAGCTACAGTGTCCAAGGTACTAAACATAATATATTCTATGGGGTGTCATAAGCAAGTCATTAGAAAACTTTCCTACTAAATTTATAAGACATAAGCATTCAATATTTGAGTAAACAAAGAGAAAATAAAGCTATCTATTGGGTTTCACTAAAAAGTCCATTGGAAGACTTGATTATTGTTGTTAAAAGACATAGGCATTCATATTATAGAGCCACAAACCACACTAGTAAAATAAAAACATGATAATATGGGATTCGAACCAATGACAGTCTTAATTTGATAGTTCAAACCCAACACCTTACTAACTGTGCATACCATACACACAATTTGTCAGAGATTTAAGTGAATAAGCTACAGTGTCCAAGGTACTCAACATAATATATTCTATGGGGTGTCATAAGCAAGTCATTAGAATACTTTCCTACTAAATTTATAAGCCATAAGCATTCAATATTTGAGTAAACAAAGAGAAAATAAAGCTATCTATTGGGTTTCACTAAAAAGTCCATTGGAAGACTTGACTATTGTTGTTAAAAGATATAGGCATTCATATTATAGAGCCACAAACCACACTAGTAAAATAAAAACATGATAACATGGGATTCGAAGCAATGACAGTCTTAAATTGATAGTGCAAACCCAACACCTTACTAACTGTGCTAACAAGACTGTGCTTACCACACAAACAATTTATCAGATATTTAAGTGAATAAGCTACAGTGTCCAAGGTACTAAACATAATATATTCTATGGGGTGTCATAAGCAAGTTATTAGAATACTTTCCTACTAAATTTATAAGACATAAGCATTCAATATTTGAGTAAACAAAGAGAAAATAAAGCTATCTATTGGGTTTCACTAAAAAATCCATTGGAAGACTTGACTATTGTTGTTAAAAGATATAGGCATTCATATTATAGAGCCACAAACCACACTAGTAAAATAAAAACATGATAACATGGGATTTGAACCAATGACAGTCTTAATTTGATAGTGCAAACCCAACACCTTACTAACTGTGCTAACAAGACTGTGCATACCACACAAACAATTTATCAGATATTTAAGTGAATAAGCTACAGTGTCCAAGGTACTAAACATAATATATTCTATGGGGTGTCATAAGCAAGTCATTAGAATACTTTCCTACTAAATTTCTAAGACATAAGCATTCAATATTTGAGTAAACAAAGAGAAAATAAAGCTATCTATTGGGTTTCACTAAAAAGTCCATTGGAAGATTTGACTATTGTTGTTAAAAAACATAGGCATTCATATTATAGAGCCACAAACCACACTAGTAAAATAAAAATATGATAACATAGGAATCGAACCAATGACAGTCTTAATTTGATAGTGCAAGCCCAACACCTTACTAACTGTGCTAACCAGACTGTGCATACCAGACCCACAATTTATCAGAGATTTAAGTGAATAAGCTACAGTGTCCAAGGTACTAAACATAATATATTCTATGGGGTGTCATAAGCAAGTCATTAGAATACTATCCTACTAAATTTATAAGACATAAGCATTCAAAATTTGAGTAAACAAAGAGAAAATAAAGCTATCTATTGGGTTTCACTAAAAAGTCCATTGGAAGACTTGACTATTGTTGTTAAAAGACATAGGCATTCATAATATAGAGCCACAAACCACACTAGTAAAATAAAAACATGCTTACAGGGGATTCGAACCAATGACAGTCTTAATTTGATAGTGCAAACCCAACACCTTACTAACTGTGCTAACCAGACTGTGCATACCACACAAACAATTTATCAGAGATTTAAGTGAATAAGCTACAGTGTCCAAGGTACTAAACATAATATATTCTATGGGGTGTCATAAGCAAGTCATTAGAAAACTTTCCTACTAAATTTATAAGACATAAGCATTCAATATTTGAGTAAACAAAGAGAAAATAAAGCTATCTATTGGGTTTCCCTAAAAAGTCCATTGGAAGACTTGACTATTGTTGTTAAAAGATATAGGTATTCATTTTATAGAGCCACAAACCACACTAGTAAAATAAAAACATGCTTACATGGGATTCGAACCAATGACAGTCTTAATTTGATAGTGCAAACCCAACAGCTTACTAACTGTGCTAACCAGACTGTGCATACCAGACACACAATTTGTCAGAGATTTAAGTGAATAAGCTACAGTGTCCAAGGTACTAAACATGATATATTCTATGGGGTGTCATAAGCAAGTCATTAGAATACTTTCCTACTAAATTTATAAGACATAAGCATTCAATATTTAAGTAAACAAAGAGAAAATAAAGCTATCTATTGGGTTTCACTAAAAAGTCCATTGGAAGATTTGACTATTGTTGTTAAAAGACATAGGCATTCATATTATAGAGCCACAAACCACACTAGTAAAATAAAAACATGATAACATGGGATTCGAACCAATGACAGTCTTAACTTGATAGTTCAAACCCAACACCTTACTAACTGTGCTAACCAGACTGTGCACACCATACACACAATTTGTCAGAGATTTAAGTGAATAAGCTACAGTGTCCAAGGTACTAAACGTAATATATTCTATGGGGTGTCATAAGCAAGTCATTAGAATACTTTCCTACTAAATTTATAAGACATAAGCATTCAATATTTGAGTAAACAAAGAGAAAATAAAGCTATCTATTGGGTTTCACTAAAAAGTCCATTGGAAGATTTGACTATTGTTGTTAAAAGACATAGGCATTCATATTATAGAGCCACAAACCACACTAGTTAAATTAAAACATGATAACATGGGATTCGAACCAATGACAGTCTTAATTTGATAGTTCAAACTCAACACCTTACTAACTGTGCTAACCAGACTGTGCATACCATACACACAATTTGTCAGAGATTTAAGTGAATAAGCTACAGTGTCCAAGGTACTAAACATAATATATTCGATGGGGTGTCATAAGCAAGTCATTAGAATACTTTCCTACTAAATTTATAAGACATAAGCATTCAATATTTGAGTAAACAAAGAGAAAATAAAGCTATCTATTGGGTTTCACTAAAAAGTCTATTGGAAGACTTGACTATTGTTGTTCAAAGATATAGGCATTCATTTTATAGAGCCACAAACCACACTATTAAAATAAAAACATGGGATTCAAACCAATGACAGTCTTAACTTGATAGCGCAAACCCAACAGCTTACTAACTGTGCTAACCAGACTGTGCATACCAGACACACAATTTGTCAGAGATTTAAGTGAATAAGCTACAGTGTCCAAGGTACTAAACATAATATATTCTATGGGGTGTCATAAGCAAGTCATTAGAATACTTTCCTACTAAATTTATAAGACATAAGCATTCAATATTTGAGTAAACAAAGAGAAAATAAAGCTATCTATTGGGTTTCATTAAAAAGTCCATTGGAAGACTTGACTATTGTTGTTAAAAGATATAGGCATTCATATTATAGAGCCACAAACCACACTAGTAAAATAAAAACATGATAACATGGGATTCGAACCAATGCCAGTCTTAATTTGATAGTGCAAACCCAACACCTTACTAACTGTGCTAACCAGACTGTGCATACCAGACCCACAATTTATCAGAGATTTAAGTGAATAAATCCAAGGTACTAAACATAATATATTCTATTGGGTGTCATAAGCAAGTCATTAGAAAACTTTCCTACTAAATTTATAAGACATAAGCATTCAATATTTGAGTAAACAAAGAGAAAATAAAGCTATCTATTGGGTTTCACTAAAAAGTCCATTGGAAGACTTGACTATTGTTGTTAAAAGACATAGGCATTCATATTATAGAGCCACAAACCACACTAGTAAAATAAAAACATGACAACATGGGATTTGAACCAATGACAGTCTTAATTTGATGGTGCAAACCCAACAACTTACTAACTGTGCTAACCAGATTGTGCGTACCGCACAAACAATTTATCAGAGATTTAAGTGAATAAGCTACAGTGTCCAAGGTACTAAACATAATATATTCTATGGGGTGTCATAAGCAAGTCATTAGAATACTTTCCTACTAAATTTATAAGACATAAGCATTCAATATTTGAGTAAACAAAGAGAAAATAAAGCTATCTATTGGGTTTCACTAAAAAGTCCATTGGAAGACTTGACTATTGTTGTTAAAAGATATAGGCATTCATATTATAGAGCCACAAACCACACTATTAAAATAAAAACATGATAACATGGGATTCAAACTAATGACAGTCTTAATTTGATAGTGCAAACCCAACACATTACTAACTGTGCTAACCAGACTGTGCATACCAGACCTACAATTTATCAGAGATTTAAGTGAATAAGCTACAGTGTCCAAACCACACTAGTAAAATAAAAACATGATAACATGGGATTCGAACCAATGACAGTCTTAATTCAATAGTGCAAATCCAACACCTTACTAACTGTGCTAACCAGACTGTGCATGCCATACCCACAATTTATCAGAGATTTAAGTGAATAAGCTACAGTGTCCAAGGTACTAAACATAATATATTCTATGGGGTGTCATAAGCAAGTCATTAGAATACTTTCCTACTAAATTTATAAGACATAAGCATTCAATATTTGAGTAAACAAAGAGAAAATAAAGCTATCTATTGGGTTTCACTAAAAAGTCCATTGGAAGACTTGACTATTGTTGTTAAAAGATATAGGCATTCATATTATAGAGCCACAAACCACACTAGTAAAATAAAAACATGATAACATGGGATTCGAACCAATGACAGTCTTAATTTGATAGTGCAAACACAACACCTTACTAACTGTGCTAACCAGACTGTGCATACCAAATCCACAATTTATCAGAGATTTAAGTGAATAAGCTACAGTGTCCAAGGTACTAAACATAATATATTCGATGGGGTGTCATAAGCAAGTCATTAGAATACTTTCCTACTAAATTTATAAGACATAAGCATTCAATATTTGAGTAAACAAAGAGAAAATAAAGCTATCTATTGGGTTTCACTAAAAAGTCCATTGGAAGACTTGACTATTGTTGTTAAAAGATATAGGCATTCATATTATAGAGCCACAAACCACACTAGTAAAATAAAAACATGATAACATGGGATTCGAACCAATGACAGTCTTAATTTGATAGTGCAAACACAACACCTTACTAACTGTGCTAACCAGACTGTGCATACCAAATCCACAATTTATCAGAGATTTAAGTGAATAAGCTACAGTGTCCAAGGTACTAAACATAATATATTCGATGGGGTGTCATAAGCAAGTCATTAGAATACTTTCCTACTAAATTTATAAGACATAAGCATTCAATATTTGAGTAAACAAAGAGAAAATAAAGCTATCTATTGGGTTTCACTAAAAAGTCCATTGGAAGACTTGACTATTGTTGTTAAAAGATATAGGCATTCATATTATAGAGCCACAAACCACACTAGTAAAATAAAAACATGATAACATGGTATTTGAACCAATGACAGTCTTAATTTGATAGTGCAAACCCAACACCTTACTAACTGTGCTAACCAAACTGTGCATGACAGACCCACAATTTATCAGAGATTTAAGTGAATAAGCTACAGTGTCCAAGGTACTAAACATAATATATTCTATGGGGTGTCATAAGCAAGTCATTAGAAAACTTTCCTACTAAATTTATAAGACATAAGCATTCAATATTTGAGTAAACAAAGAGAAAATAAAGCTATCTATTGGGTTTCACTAAAAAGTCCATTGGAAGACTTGACTATTGTTGTTAAAAGATATAGGCATTCATATTATAGAGCCAACAACCACACTAGTAAAATAAAAACATGATAACATGGGATTCTAACCAATGACAGTCTTAATTTGATAGTGCAAACCCAACACCTTACTAACTGTGCTAACCAGACTGTGCATTCCAGACCCACAATTTATCAGAGATTTAAGTGAATAAGCTACAGTGTCCAAGGTACTAAACATAATATATTCTATGGGGTGTCATAAGCAAGTCATTACAAAACTTTCCTACTAAATTTATAAGACATAAGCATTCAATATTTGAGTAAACAAAGAGAAAATAAAGCTATCTATTGGGTTTCACTAAAAAGTCCATTGGAAGACTTGACTATTTTTGTTAGAAGATATAGGCATTCATATTATAGAGCCAACAACCACACTTGTAAAATTAATACATGATAACATGGGATTCGAACCAATGACAGTCTTAATTTGATAGTGCAAACCCAACACCTTACTAACTGTGCTAACCAGACTGTGCATACCAGACCCACAATTTATCAGAGATTTAAGTGAATAAGCTACAGTGTCCAAGGTACTAAACATAATATATTCTATGGGGTGTCATAAGCAAGTCATTAGAAAACTTTCCTACTAAATTTATAAGACATAAGCATTCAATATTTGAGTAAACAAAGAGAAAATAAAGCTATCTATTGGGTTTCACTAAAAAGTCCATTGGAAGACTTGATTATTGTTGTTAAAAGACATAGGCATTCATATTATAGAGCCACAAACCACACTAGTAAAATAAAAACATGATAATATGGGATTCGAACCAATGACAGTCTTAATTTGATAGTTCAAACCCAACACCTTACTAACTGTGCATACCATACACACAATTTGTCAGAGATTTAAGTAAATAAGCTACAGTGTCCAAGGTACTCAACATAATATATTCTATGGGGTGTCATAAGCAAGTCATTAGAATACTTTCCTACTAAATTTATAAGCCATAAGCATTCAATATTTGAGTAAACAAAGAGAAAATAAAGCTATCTATTGGGTTTCACTAAAAAGTCCATTGGAAGATTTGACTATTGTTGTTAAAAAACATAGGCATTCATATTATAGAGCCACAAACCACACTAGTAAAATAAAAACATGATAACATAGGAATCGAACCAATGACAGTCTTAATTTGATAGTGCAAGCCCAACACCTTACTAACTGTGCTAACCAGACTGTGCATACCAGACCCACAATTTATCAGAGATTTAAGTGAATAAGCTACAGTGTCCAAGGTACTAAACATAATATATTCTATGGGGTGTCATAAGCAAGTCATTAGAATACTATCCTACTAAATTTATAAGACATAAGCATTCAAAATTTGAGTAAACAAAGAGAAAATAAAGCTATCTATTGGGTTTCACTAAAAAGTCCATTGGAAGACTTGACTATTGTTGTTAAAAGACATAGGCATTCATAATATAGAGCCACAAACCACACTAGTAAAATAAAAACATGCTTACAGGGGATTCGAACCAATGACAGTCTTAATTTGATAGTGCAAACCCAACACCTTACTAACTGTGCTAACCAGACTGTGCATACCACACAAACAATTTATCAGAGATTTAAGTGAATAAGCTACAGTGTCCAAGGTACTAAACATAATATATTCTATGGGGTGTCATAAGCAAGTCATTAGAATACTTTCCTACTAAATTTATAAGACATAAGCATTCAATATTTGAGTAAACAAAGAGAAAATAAAGCTATCTATTGGGTTTCCCTAAAAAGTCCATTGGAAGACTTGACTATTGTTGTTAAAAGATATAGGTATTCATTTTATAGAGCCACAAACCACACTAGTAAAATAAAAACATGACAACATGGGATTCGAACCAATGACAGTCTTAATTTGATAGTGCAAACCCAACAGCTTACTAACTGTGCTAACCAGACTGTGTATACCAGACACACAATTTGTCAGAGATTTAAGTGAATAAGCTACAGTGTCCAAGGTACTAAACATGATATATTCTATGGGGTGTCATAAGCAAGTCATTAGAATACTTTCCTACTAAATTTATAAGACATAAGCATTCAATATTTAAGTAAACAAAGAGAAAATAAAGCTATCTATTGGGTTTCACTAAAAAGTCCATTGGAAGACTTGACTATTGTTGTTAAAAGACATAGGCATTCATAATATAGAGCCACAAACCACACTAGTAAAATAAAAACATGCTTACATGGGATTCGAACCAATGACAGTCTTAATTTGATAGTGCAAACCCAACACCTTACTAACTGTGCTAACCAGACTATGCATACCACACAAACAATTTATCAGAGATTTAAGTGAATAAGCTACAGTGTCCAAGGTACTAAACATAATATATTCTATGGGGTGTCATAAGCAAGTCATTAGAACACTTTCCTACTAAATTTATAAGACATAAGCATTCAATATTTGAGTAAACAAAGAGAAAATAAAGCTATCTATTGGGTTTCACTAAATAGTCCATTGGAAGACTTGACTATTGTTGTTAAAAGACATAGGCATTCATAATATAGAGCCACAAACCACACTAGTAAAATAAAAACATGACAACATGGGATTTGAACCAATGACAGTCTTAATTTGATGGTGCAAACCCAACAACTTACTAACTGTGCTAACCAGATTGTGCGTACTGCACAGACAATTTATCAGAGATTTAAGTGAATAAGCTACAGTGTCCAAGGTACTAAACATAATATATTCTATGGGGTGTCATAAGCAAGTCATTAGAATACTTTCCTACTAAATTTATAAGACATAAGCATTCAATATTTGAGTAAACAAAGAGAAAATAAAGCTATCTATTGGGTTTCACTAAAAAGTCCATTGGAAGACTTGACTATTGTTGTTAAAAGATATAGGCATTCATATTATAGAGCCAACAACCACACTAGTAAAATAAAAACATGATAACATGGTATACGAACCAATGACAGTCTTAATTTGATAGTGCAAACCCAACACCTTACTAACTGTGCTAACCAGACTGTGCATACCATACCCACAATTTATCAGAAATTTAAGTGAATAAGCTACAGTGTCCAAGGTACTAAACATAATATATTCTATGGGGTGTCTTAAGCAAGTCATTAGAAAACTTTCCTACTAAATTTATAAGACATAAGCATTCAATATTTGAGTAAACAAAGAGAAAATAAAGCTATCTATTGGGTTTCACTAAAAAGTCCATTGGAAGATTTGACTATTGTTGTTAAAAGACATAGGCATTCATATTATAGAGCCACAAACCACACTAGTAAAATAAAAACATGATAACATGGGATTCGAACCAATGACAGTCTTAACTTGATAGTTCAAACCCAACACCTTACTAACTGTGCTAACCAGACTGTGCACACCATACACACAATTTGTCAGAGATTTAAGTGAATAAGCTACAGTGTCCAAGGTACTAAACGTAATATATTCTATGGGGTGTCATAAGCAAGTCATTAGAATACTTTCCTACTAAATTTATAAGACATAAGCATTCAATATTTGAGTAAACAAAGAGAAAATAAAGCTATCTATTGGGTTTCACTAAAAAGTCCATTGGAAGATTTGACTATTGTTGTTAAAAGACATAGGCATTCATATTATAGAGCCACAAACCACACTAGTTAAATTAAAACATGATAACATGGGATTCGAACCAATGACAGTCTTAATTTGATAGTTCAAACTCAACACCTTACTAACTGTGCTAACCAGACTGTGTATACCATACACACAATTTGTCAGAGATTTAAGTGAATAAGCTACAGTGTCCAAGGTACTAAACATAATATATTCGATGGGGTGTCATAAGCAAGTCATTAGAATACTTTCCTACTAAATTTATAAGACATAAGCATTCAATATTTGAGTAAACAAAGAGAAAATAAAGCTATCTATTGGGTTTCACTAAAAAGTCTATTGGAAGACTTGACTATTGTTGTTCAAAGATATAGGCATTCATTTTATAGAGCCACAAACCACACTATTAAAATAAAAACATGGGATTCAAACCAATGACAGTCTTAACTTGATAGCGCAAACCCAACAGCTTACTAACTGTGCTAACCAGACTGTGCATACCAGACACACAATTTGTCAGAGATTTAAGTGAATAAGCTACAGTGTCCAAGGTACTAAACATAATATATTCTATGGGGTGTCATAAGCAAGTCATTAGAATACTTTCCTACTAAATTTATAAGACATAAGAATTCAATATTTGAGTAAACAAAGAGAAAATAAAGCTATCTATTGGGTTTCATTAAAAAGTCCATTGGAAGACTTGACTATTGTTGTTAAAAGATATAGGCATTCATATTATAGAGCCACAAACCACACTAGTAAAATAAAAAACATGATAACATGGGATTCGAACCAATGGCAATCTTAATTTGATAGTGCAAACCCAACACCTTACTAACTGTGCTAACCAGACTGTGCATACCAGACCCACAATTTATCAGAGATTTAAGTGAATAAATCCAAGGTACTAAACATAATATATTCTATTGGGTGTCATAAGCAAGTCATTAGAAAACTTTCCTACTAAATTTATAAGACATAAGCATTCAATATTTGAGTAAACAAAGAGAAAATAAAGCTATCTATTGGGTTTCACTAAAAAATCCATTGGAAGACTTGACTATTGTTGTTAAAAGATATAGGCATTCATATTATAGAGCCACAAACCACACTAGTAAAATAAAAACATGATAACATGGGATTTGAACCAATGACAGTCTTAATTTGATAGTGCAAACCCAACACCTTACTAACTGTGCTAACAAGACTGTGCATACCACACAAACAATTTATCAGATATTTAAGTGAATAAGCTACAGTGTCCAAGGTACTAAACATAATATATTCTATGGGGTGTCATAAGCAAGTCATTAGAATACTTTCCTACTAAATTTCTAAGACATAAGCATTCAATATTTGAGTAAACAAAGAGAAAATAAAGCTATCTATTGGGTTTCACTAAAAAGTCCATTGGAAGATTTGACTATTGTTGTTAAAAAACATAGGCATTCATATTATAGAGCCACAAACCACACTAGTAAAATAAAAACATGATAACATAGGAATCGAACCAATGACAGTCTTAATTTGATAGTGCAAGCCCAACACCTTACTAACTGTGCTAACCAGACTGTGCATACCAGACCCACAATTTATCAGAGATTTAAGTGAATAAGCTACAGTGTCCAAGGTACTAAACATAATATATTCTATGGGGTGTCATAAGCAAGTCATTAGAATACTATCCTACTAAATTTATAAGACATAAGCATTCAAAATTTGAGTAAACAAAGAGAAAATAAAGCTATCTATTGGGTTTCACTAAAAAGTCCATTGGAAGACTTGACTATTGTTGTTAAAAGACATAGGCATTCATAATATAGAGCCACAAACCACACTAGTAAAATAAAAACATGCTTACAGGGGATTCGAACCAATGACAGTCTTAATTTGATAGTGCAAACCCAACACCTTACTAACTGTGCTAACCAGACTGTGCATACCACACAAACAATTTATCAGAGATTTAAGTGAATAAGCTACAGTGTCCAAGGTACTAAACATAATATATTCTATGGGGTGTCATAAGCAAGTCATTAGAATACTTTCCTACTAAATTTATAAGACATAAGCATTCAATATTTGAGTAAACAAAGAGAAAATAAAGCTATCTATTGGGTTTCCCTAAAAAGTCCATTGGAAGACTTGACTATTGTTGTTAAAAGATATAGGTATTCATTTTATAGAGCCACAAACCACACTAGTAAAATAAAAACATGACAACATGGGATTCGAACCAATGACAGTCTTAATTTGATAGTGCAAACCCAACAGCTTACTAACTGTGCTAACCAGACTGTGTATACCAGACACACAATTTGTCAGAAATTTAAGTGAATAAGCTACAGTGTCCAAGGTACTAAACATGATATATTCTATGGGGTGTCATAAGCAAGTCATTAGAATACTTTCCTACTAAATTTATAAGACATAAGCATTCAATATTTAAGTAAACAAAGAGAAAATAAAGCTATCTATTGGGTTTCACTAAAAAGTCCATTGGAAGACTTGACTATTGTTGTTAAAAGACATAGGCATTCATAATATAGAGCCAAAAACCACACTAGTAAAATAAAAACATGCTTACATGGGATTCGAACCAATGACAGTCTTAATTTGATAGTGCAAACCCAACACCTTACTAACTGTGCTAACCAGACTATGCATACCACACAAACAATTTATCAGAGATTTAAGTGAATAAGCTACAGTGTCCAAGGTACTAAACATAATATATTCTATGGGGTGTCATAAGCAAGTCATTAGAACACTTTCCTACTAAATTTATAAGACATAAGCATTCAATATTTGAGTAAACAAAGAGAAAATAAAGCTATCTATTGGGTTTCACTAAATAGTCCATTGGAAGACTTGACTATTGTTGTTAAAAGACATAGGCATTCATAATATAGAGCCACAAACCACACTAGTAAAATAAAAACATGACAACATGGGATTTGAACCAATGACAGTATTAATTTGATGGTGCAAACCCAACAACTTGCTAACTGTGCTAACCAGATTGTGCGTACTGCACAGACAATTTATCAGAGATTTAAGTGAATAAGCTACAGTGTCCAAGGTACTAAACATAATATATTCTATGGGGTGTCATAAGCAAGTCATTAGAATACTTTCCTACTAAATTTATAAGACATAAGCATTCAATATTTGAGTAAACAAAGAGAAAATAAAGCTATCTATTGGGTTTCACTAAAAAGTCCATTGGAAGACTTGACTATTGTTGTTAAAAGATATAGGCATTCATATTATAGAGCCAACAACCACACTAGTAAAATAAAAACATGATAACATGGTATACGAACCAATGACAGTCTTAATTTGATAGTGCAAACCCAACACCTTACTAACTGTGCTAACCAGACTGTGCATACCAGACCCACAATTTATCAGAAATTTAAGTGAATAAGCTACAGTGTCCAAGGTACTTAACATAATATATTCTATGGGGTGTCTTAAGCAAGTCATTAGAAAACTTTCCTACTAAATTTATAAGACATAAGCATTCAATATTTGAGTAAACAAAGAGAAAATAAAGCTATCTATTGGGTTTCACTAAAAAGTCCATTGGAAGATTTGACTATTGTTGTTAAAAGACATAGGCATTCATATTATAGAGCCACAAACCACACTAGTAAAATAAAAACATGATAACATGGGATTCGAACCAATGACAGTCTTAACTTGATAGTTCAAACCCAACACCTTACTAACTGTGCTAACCAGACTGTGCACACCATACACACAATTTGTCAGAGATTTAAGTGAATAAGCTACAGTGTCCAAGGTACTAAATGTAATATATTCTATGGGGTGTCATAAGCAAGTCATTAGAATACTTTCCTACTAAATTTATAAGACATAAGCATTCAATATTTGAGTAAACAAAGAGAAAATAAAGCTATCTATTGGGTTTCACTAAAAAGTCCATTGGAAGATTTGACTATTGTTGTTAAAAGACATAGGCATTCATAATATAGAGCCAAAAACCACACTAGTAAAATAAAAACATGCTTACATGGGATTCGAACCAATGACAGTCTTAATTTGATAGTGCAAACCCAACACCTTACTAACTGTGCTAACCAGACTATGCATACCACACAAACAATTTATCAGAGATTTAAGTGAATAAGCTACAGTGTCCAAGGTACTAAACATAATATATTCTATGGGGTGTCATAAGCAAGTCATTAGAACACTTTCCTACTAAATTTATAAGACATAAGCATTCAATATTTGAGTAAACAAAGAGAAAATAAAGCTATCTATTGGGTTTCACTAAATAGTCCATTGGAAGACTTGACTATTGTTGTTAAAAGACATAGGCATTCATAATATAGAGCCACAAACCACACTAGTAAAATAAAAACATGACAACATGGGATTTGAACCAATGACAGTCTTAATTTGATGGTGCAAACCCAACAACTTGCTAACTGTGCTAACCAGATTGTGCGTACTGCACAGACAATTTATCAGAGATTTAAGTGAATAAGCTACAGTGTCCAAGGTACTAAACATAATATATTCTATGGGGTGTCATAAGCAAGTCATTAGAATACTTTCCTACTAAATTTATAAGACATAAGCATTCAATATTTGAGTAAACAAAGAGAAAATAAAGCTATCTATTGGGTTTCACTAAAAAGTCCATTGGAAGACTTGACTATTGTTGTTAAAAGATATAGGCATTCATATTATAGAGCCAACAACCACACTAGTAAAATAAAAACATGATAACATGGTATACGAACCAATGACAGTCTTAATTTGATAGTGCAAACCCAACACCTTACTAACTGTGCTAACCAGACTGTGCATACCAGACCCACAATTTATCAGAAATTTAAGTGAATAAGCTACAGTGTCCAAGGTACTTAACATAATATATTCTATGGGGTGTCTTAAGCAAGTCATTAGAAAACTTTCCTACTAAATTTATAAGACATAAGCATTCAATATTTGAGTAAACAAAGAGAAAATAAAGCTATCTATTGGGTTTCACTAAAAAGTCCATTGGAAGATTTGACTATTGTTGTTAAAAGACATAGGCATTCATATTATAGAGCCACAAACCACACTAGTAAAATAAAAACATGATAACATGGGATTCGAACCAATGACAGTCTTAACTTGATAGTTCAAACCCAACACCTTACTAACTGTGCTAACCAGACTGTGCACACCATACACACAATTTGTCAGAGATTTAAGTGAATAAGCTACAGTGTCCAAGGTACTAAATGTAATATATTCTATGGGGTGTCATAAGCAAGTCATTAGAATACTTTCCTACTAAATTTATAAGACATAAGCATTCAATATTTGAGTAAACAAAGAGAAAATAAAGCTATCTATTGGGTTTCACTAAAAAGTCCATTGGAAGATTTGACTATTGTTGTTAAAAGACATAGGCATTCATATTATAGAGCCACAAACCACACTAGTTAAATTAAAACATGATAACATGGGATTCGAACCAATGACAGTCTTAATTTGATAGTTCAAACTCAACACCTTACTAACTGTGCTAACCAGACTGTGCATACCATACACACAATTTGTCAGAGATTTAAGTGAATAAGCTACAGTGTCCAAGGTACTAAACATAATATATTCGATGGGGTGTCATAAGCAAGTCATTAGAATACTTTCCTACTAAATTTATAAGACATAAGCATTCAATATTTGAGTAAACAAAGAGAAAATAAAGCTATCTATTGGGTTTTACTAAAAAGTCTATTGGAAGACTTGACTATTGTTGTTCAAAGATATAGGCATTCATTTTATAGAGCCACAAACCACACTATTAAAATAAAAACATGGGATTCAAACCAATGACAGTCTTAACTTGATAGCGCAAACCCAACAGCTTACTAACTGTGCTAACCAGACTGTGCATACCAGACACACAATTTGTCAGAGATTTAAGTGAATAAGCTACAGTGTCCAAGGTACTAAACATAATATATTCTATGGGGTGTCATAAGCAAGTCATTAGAATACTTTCCTACTAAATTTATAAGACATAAGCATTCAATATTTGAGTAAACAAAGAGAAAATAAAGCTATCTATTGGGTTTCATTAAAAAGTCCATTGGAAGACTTGACTATTGTTGTTAAAAGATATAGGCATTCATATTATAGAGCCACAAACCACACTAGTAAAATAAAAACATGATAACATGGGATTCGAACCAATGCCAGTCTTAATTTGATAGTGCAAACCCAACACCTTACTAACTGTGCTAACCAGACTGTGCATACCAGACCCACAATTTATCAGAGATTTAAGTGAATAAATCCAAGGTACTAAACATAATATATTCTATTGGGTGTCATAAGCAAGTCATTAGAAAACTTTCCTACTAAATTTATAAGACATAAGCATTCAATATTTGAGTAAACAAAGAGAAAATAAAGCTATCTATTGGGTTTCACTAAAAAGTCCATTGGAAGACTTGACTATTGTTGTTAAAAGACATAGGCATTCATATTATAGAGCCACAAACCACACTAGTAAAATAAAAACATGACAACATGGGATTTGAACCAATGACAGTCTTAATTTGATGGTGCAAACCCAACAACTTACTAACTGTGCTAACCAGATTGTGCGTACCGCACAAACAATTTATCAGAGATTTAAGTGAATAAGCTACAGTGTCCAAGGTACTAAACATAATATATTCTATGGGGTGTCATAAGCAAGTCATTAGAATACTTTCCTACTAAATTTATAAGACATAAGCATTCAATATTTGAGTAAACAAAGAGAAAATAAAGCTATCTATTGGGTTTCACTAAAAAGTCCATTGGAAGACTTGACTATTGTTGTTAAAAGATATAGGCATTCATATTATAGAGCCACAAACCACACTATTAAAATAAAAACATGATAACATGGGATTCAAACTAATGACAGTCTTAATTTGATAGTGCAAACCCAACACATTACTAACTGTGCTAACCAGACTGTGCATACCAGACCTACAATTTATCAGAGATTTAAGTGAATAAGCTACAGTGTCCAAACCACACTAGTAAAATAAAAACATGATAACATGGGATTCGAACCAATGACAGTCTTAATTTGATAGTTCAAACCCAACACCTTACTAACTGTGCATACCATACACACAATTTGTCAGAGATTTAAGTGAATAAGCTACAGTGTCCAAGGTACTCAACATAGTATATTCTATGGGGTGTCATAAGCAAGTCATTAGAATACTTTCCTACTAAATTTATAAGCCATAAGCATTCAATATTTGAGCAAACAAAGAGAAAATAAAGCTATCTATTGGGTTTCACTAAAAAGTCCATTGGAAGACTTGACTATTGTTGTTAAAAGATATAGGCATTCATATTATAGAGCCACAAACCACACTAGTAAAATAAAAACATGATAACATGGGATTCGAACCAATGACAGTCTTAAATTGATAGTGCAAACCCAACACCTTACTAACTGTGCTAACAAGACTGTGCATACCACACAAACAATTTATCAGATATTTAAGTGAATAAGCTACAGTGTCCAAGGTACTAAACATAATATATTCTATGGGGTGTCATAAGCAAGTCATTAGAATACTTTCCTACTAAATTTATAAGACATAAGCATTCAATATTTGAGTAAACAAAGAGAAAATAAAGCTATCTATTGGGTTTCACTAAAAAGTCCATTGGAAGACTTGGCTATTGTTGTTAAAAGATATAGGCATTCATATTATAGAGCCACAAACCACACTAGTAAAATAAAAACATGCTTACATGGGATTCGAACCAATGACAGTCTTAATTTGATAGTGCAAACCCAACACCTTACTAACTGTGCTAACCAGACTATGCATACCACACAGACAATTTATCAGAGATTTAAGTGAATAAGCTACAGTGTCCAAGGTACTAAACATAATATATTCTACGGGGTGTCATAAGCAAGTCATTAGAATACTTTCCTACTAAATTTATAAGACATAAGCATTCAATATTTGAGTAAACAAAGAGAAAATAAAGCTATCTATTGGGTTTCACTAAAAAGTCCATTGGAAGACTTGACTATTGTTGTTAAAAGATATAGGCATTTATATTATAGAGCCAACAACCACACTAGTAAAATAAAAACATGATAACATGGTATACGAACCAATGACAGTCTTAATTTGATAGTGCAAACCCAACACCTTACTAAATGTGCTAACCAGACTGTGCATACCAGACCCACAATTTATCAGAGATTTAAGTGAATAAGCTACAGTGTCCAAGGTACTAAACATAATATATTCCATGGGGTGTCATAAGCAAGTCATTAGAACACTTTCCTACTAAATTTATAAGACATAAGCATTCAATATTTGAGTAAACAAAGAGAAAATAAAGCTATCTATTGGGTTTCACTAAAAAGTCCATTGGAAGACTTGACTATTGTTGTTAAAAGACATAGGCATTCATAATATAGAGCCACAAACCACACTAGTAAAATAAAAACATGCTTACATGGGATTCGAACCAATGACAGTCTTAATTTGATATTGCAAAAACAACACCTTACTAACTGTGCTAACCAGACTATGCATACCACACAAACAATTTATCAGAGATTTAAGTGAATAAGCTACAGTGTCCAAGGTACTAAACATAATATATTCTATGGGGTGTCATAAGCAAGTCATTAGAACACTTTCCTACTAAATTTATAAGACATAAGCATTCAATATTTGAGTAAACAAAGAGAAAATAAAGCTATCTATTGGGATTCACTAAAAAGTCCACTGGAAGATTTTACTATTGTTGTTAAAAGACATAGGCATTCATATTATAGAGCCACAAACCACACTAGTTAAATTAAAACATGATAACATGGGATTCGAACCAATGACAGTCTTAATTTGATAGTTCAAACTCAACACCTTACTAACTGTGCTAACCAGACTGTGCATACCATACACACAATTTGTCAGAGATTTAAGTGAATAAGCTACAGTGTCCAAGGTACTAAACATAATATATTCTATGGGGTGTCATAAGCAAGTCATTAGAATACTTTCCTACTAAATTTATAAGACATAAGCATTCAATATTTGAGTAAACAAAGAGAAAATAAAGCTATCTATTGGGTTTCACTAAAAAGTCCATTGGAAGACTTGACTATTGTTGTTAAAAGATATAGGCATTCATATTATAGAGCCACAAACCACACTAGTAAAATAAAAACATGACAACATGGGATTCGAACCAATGACAGTCTTAATTTGATAGTGCAAACACAACACCTTACTAACTGTGCTAACCAGACTGTGCATACTGCACAATCAATTTATCAGAGATTTAAGTGAATAAGCTACAGTGTCCAAGGTACTAAACATAATATATTCTATGGGGTGTCATAAGCAAGTCATTAGAATACTTTCCTACTAAATTTATAAGACATAAGCATTCAATATTTGAGTAAACAAAGAGAAAATAAAGCTATCTATTGGGTTTCACTAAAAAGTCCATTGGAAGGCTTGACTATTGTTGTTAAAAGATAAAGGCATTCATATTATAGAGCCACAAACCACACTAGTAAAATAAAAACATGATAATATGGGATTTGAACCAATGACAGTCTTAATTTGATAGTGCAAACCCAACACCTTACTAACTGTGCTAACCAAACTGTGCATGCCAGACCCACAATTTATCAGAGATTTAAGTGAATAAGCTACAGTGTCCAAGGTACTAAACATAATATATTCTATGGGGTGTCATAAGCAAGTCATTAGAAAACTTTCCTACTAAATTTATAAGACATAAGCATTCAATATTTGAGTAAACAAAGAGAAAATAAAGCTATCTATTGGGTTTCACTAAAAAGTCCATTGGAAGACTTGACTATTGTTGTTAAAAGATATAGGCATTCATATTATAGAGCCAACAACCACACTAGTAAAATAAAAACATGATAACATGGGATTCTAACCAATGACAGTCTTAATTTGATAGTGCAAACCCAACACCTTACTAACTGTGCTAACCAGACTGTGCATTCCAGACTCATAGTTTATCAGAGATTTAAGTGAATAAGCTACAGTGTCCAAGGTACTAAACATAATATATTCTATGGGGTGTCATAAGCAAGTCATTAGAAAACTTTCCTACTAAATTTATAAGACATAAGCATTCAATATTTGAGTAAACAAAGAGAAAATAAAGCTATCTATTGGGTTTCACTAAAAAGTCCATTGGAAGACTTGACTATTTTTGTTAGAAGATATAGGCATTCATATTATAGAGCCAACAACCACACTAGTAAAATAAATACATGATAACATGGGATTCGAACCAATGACAGTCTTAATTTGATAGTGCAAACCAAACACCTTACTAACTGTGCTAACCAGACTGTGCATACCAGACCCACAATTTATCAGAGATTTAAGTGAATAAGCTACAGTGTCCAAGGTACTAAACATAATATATTCTATGGGGTGTCATAAGCAAGTCATTAGAAAACTTTCCTTCTAAATTTATAAGACATAAGCATTCAATATTTGAGTAAACAAAGAGAAAATAAAGCTATCTATTGGGTTTCACTAAAAAGTCCATTGGAAGACTTGACTATTGTTGTTAAAAGACATAGGCATTCATATTATAGAGCCACAAACCACACTAGTAAAATAAAAACATGATAACATGGGATTCGAACCAATGACAGTCTTAATTTGATAGTTCAAACCCAACACCTTACTAACTGTGCATACCATACACACAATTTGTCAGAGATTTAAGTGAATAAGCTACAGTGTCCAAGGTACTCAACATAATATATTCTATGGGGTGTCATAAGCAAGTCATTAGAAAACTTTCCTACTAAATTTATAAGACATAAGCATTCAATATTTGAGTAAACAAAGAGAAAATAAAGCTATCTATTGGGTTTCACTAAAAAGTCCATTGGAAGACTTGACTATTGTTGTTAAAAGATATAGGCATTCATATTATAGAGCCAACAACCACACTAGTAAAATAAAAACATGATAACATGGGATTCTAACCAATGACAGTCTTAATTTGATAGTGCAAACCCAACACCTTACTATAACTGTGCTAACCAGACTGTGCATACCAGACCTACAATTTATCAGAGATTTAAGTGAATAAGCTACAGTGTCCAAGGTATTAAACATAATATATTCTATGGGGTGTCATAAGCAAGTCATTAGAATACTTTCCTACTAAATTTATAAGACATAAGCATTCAATATTTGAGTAAACAAAGAGAAAATAAAGCTATCTATTGGGTTTCACTAAAAAGTCCATTGGAAGACTTGACTATTGTTGTTAAAAGATATAGGCATTCATATTATAGAGCCACAAACCACACTAGTAAAATAAAAACATGACAACATGGGATTCGAACCAATGACAGTCTTAATTTGATAGTGCAAACACAACACCTTACTAACTGTGCTAACCAGACTGTGCATACTGCACAATCAATTTATCAGAGATTTAAGTGAATAAGCTACAGTGTCCAAGGTACTAAACATAATATATTCTATGGGGTGTCATAAGCAAGTCATTAGAATACTTTCCTACTAAATTTATAAGACATAAGCATTCAATATTTGAGTAAACAAAGAGAAAATAAAGTTATCTATTGGGTTTCACTAAAAAGTCCATTGGAAGACTTGACTATTGTTGTTAAAAGATATAGGCATTCATATTATAGAGCCACAAACCACACTAGTAAAATAAAAACATGACAACATGGGATTCGAACCAATGACAGTCTTAATTTGATAGTGCAAACCCAACACCTTACTAACTGTGCTAACCAGACTGTGCATACCAGACCCACAATTTATCAGAGATTTAAGTGAATAAGCTACAGTGTCCAAGGTACTAAACATAATATATTCTATGGGGTGTCATAAGCAAGTCATTAGAATACTTTCCTACTAAATTTATAAGACATAAGCATTCAATATTTGAGTAAACAAAGAGAAAATAAAGCTATCTATTGGGTTTCACTAAAAAGTCCATTGGAAGACTTGACTATTGTTGTTAAAAGATATAGGCATTCATATTATAGAGCCACAAACCACACTAGTAAAATAAAAACATGCTTACATGGGATTCGAACCAATGACAGTCTTAATTTGATAGTGCAAACCCAACACCTTACTAACTGTGCTAACCAGACTATGCATACCACACAGACAATTTATCAGAGATTTAAGTGAATAAGCTACAGTGTCCAAGGTACTAAACATAATATATTCTACGGGGTGTCATAAGCAAGTCATTAGAATACTTTCCTACTAAATTTATAAGACATAAGCATTCAATATTTGAGTAAACAAAGAGAAAATAAAGCTATCTATTGGGTTTCACTAAAAAGTCCATTGGAAGACTTGACTATTGTTGTTAAAAGATATAGGCATTTATATTATAGAGCCAACAACCACACTAGTAAAATAAAAACATGATAACATGGTATACGAACCAATGACAGTCTTAATTTGATAGTGCAAACCCAACACCTTACTAAATGTGCTAACCAGACTGTGCATACCAGACCCACAATTTATCAGAGATTTAAGTGAATAAGCTACAGTGTCCAAGGTACTAAACATAATATATTCCATGGGGTGTCATAAGCAAGTCATTAGAACACTTTCCTACTAAATTTATAAGACATAAGCATTCAATATTTGAGTAAACAAAGAGAAAATAAAGCTATCTATTGGGTTTCACTAAAAAGTCCATTGGAAGACTTGACTATTGTTGTTAAAAGACATAGGCATTCATAATATAGAGCCACAAACCACACTAGTAAAATAAAAACATGCTTACATGGGATTCGAACCAATGACAGTCTTAATTTGATATTGCAAAAACAACACCTTACTAACTGTGCTAACCAGACTATGCATACCACACAAACAATTTATCAGAGATTTAAGTGAATAAGCTACAGTGTCCAAGGTACTAAACATAATATATTCTATGGGGTGTCATAAGCAAGTCATTAGAACACTTTCCTACTAAATTTATAAGACATAAGCATTCAATATTTGAGTAAACAAAGAGAAAATAAAGCTATCTATTGGGATTCACTAAAAAGTCCACTGGAAGATTTTACTATTGTTGTTAAAAGACATAGGCATTCATATTATAGAGCCACAAACCACACTAGTTAAATTAAAACATGATAACATGGGATTCGAACCAATGACAGTCTTAATTTGATAGTTCAAACTCAACACCTTACTAACTGTGCTAACCAGACTGTGCATACCATACACACAATTTGTCAGAGATTTAAGTGAATAAGCTACAGTGTCCAAGGTACTAAACATAATATATTCTATGGGGTGTCATAAGCAAGTCATTAGAATACTTTCCTACTAAATTTATAAGACATAAGCATTCAATATTTGAGTAAACAAAGAGAAAATAAAGCTATCTATTGGGTTTCACTAAAAAGTCCATTGGAAGACTTGACTATTGTTGTTAAAAGATATAGGCATTCATATTATAGAGCCACAAACCACACTAGTAAAATAAAAACATGACAACATGGGATTCGAACCAATGACAGTCTTAATTTGATAGTGCAAACACAACACCTTACTAACTGTGCTAACCAGACTGTGCATACTGCACAATCAATTTATCAGAGATTTAAGTGAATAAGCTACAGTGTCCAAGGTACTAAACATAATATATTCTATGGGGTGTCATAAGCAAGTCATTAGAATACTTTCCTACTAAATTTATAAGACATAAGCATTCAATATTTGAGTAAACAAAGAGAAAATAAAGCTATCTATTGGGTTTCACTAAAAAGTCCATTGGAAGGCTTGACTATTGTTGTTAAAAGATAAAGGCATTCATATTATAGAGCCACAAACCACACTAGTAAAATAAAAACATGATAATATGGGATTTGAACCAATGACAGTCTTAATTTGATAGTGCAAACCCAACACCTTACTAACTGTGCTAACCAAACTGTGCATGCCAGACCCACAATTTATCAGAGATTTAAGTGAATAAGCTACAGTGTCCAAGGTACTAAACATAATATATTCTATGGGGTGTCATAAGCAAGTCATTAGAAAACTTTCCTACTAAATTTATAAGACATAAGCATTCAATATTTGAGTAAACAAAGAGAAAATAAAGCTATCTATTGGGTTTCACTAAAAAGTCCATTGGAAGACTTGACTATTGTTGTTAAAAGATATAGGCATTCATATTATAGAGCCAACAACCACACTAGTAAAATAAAAACATGATAACATGGGATTCTAACCAATGACAGTCTTAATTTGATAGTGCAAACCCAACACCTTACTAACTGTGCTAACCAGACTGTGCATTCCAGACTCATAGTTTATCAGAGATTTAAGTGAATAAGCTACAGTGTCCAAGGTACTAAACATAATATATTCTATGGGGTGTCATAAGCAAGTCATTAGAAAACTTTCCTACTAAATTTATAAGACATAAGCATTCAATATTTGAGTAAACAAAGAGAAAATAAAGCTATCTATTGGGTTTCACTAAAAAGTCCATTGGAAGACTTGACTATTTTTGTTAGAAGATATAGGCATTCATATTATAGAGCCAACAACCACACTAGTAAAATAAATACATGATAACATGGGATTCGAACCAATGACAGTCTTAATTTGATAGTGCAAACCAAACACCTTACTAACTGTGCTAACCAGACTGTGCATACCAGACCCACAATTTATCAGAGATTTAAGTGAATAAGCTACAGTGTCCAAGGTACTAAACATAATATATTCTATGGGGTGTCATAAGCAAGTCATTAGAAAACTTTCCTTCTAAATTTATAAGACATAAGCATTCAATATTTGAGTAAACAAAGAGAAAATAAAGCTATCTATTGGGTTTCACTAAAAAGTCCATTGGAAGACTTGACTATTGTTGTTAAAAGACATAGGCATTCATATTATAGAGCCACAAACCACACTAGTAAAATAAAAACATGATAACATGGGATTCGAACCAATGACAGTCTTAATTTGATAGTTCAAACCCAACACCTTACTAACTGTGCATACCATACACACAATTTGTCAGAGATTTAAGTGAATAAGCTACAGTGTCCAAGGTACTCAACATAATATATTCTATGGGGTGTCATAAGCAAGTCATTAGAAAACTTTCCTACTAAATTTATAAGACATAAGCATTCAATATTTGAGTAAACAAAGAGAAAATAAAGCTATCTATTGGGTTTCACTAAAAAGTCCATTGGAAGACTTGACTATTGTTGTTAAAAGATATAGGCATTCATATTATAGAGCCAACAACCACACTAGTAAAATAAAAACATGATAACATGGGATTCTAACCAATGACAGTCTTAATTTGATAGTGCAAACCCAACACCTTACTATAACTGTGCTAACCAGACTGTGCATACCAGACCTACAATTTATCAGAGATTTAAGTGAATAAGCTACAGTGTCCAAGGTATTAAACATAATATATTCTATGGGGTGTCATAAGCAAGTCATTAGAATACTTTCCTACTAAATTTATAAGACATAAGCATTCAATATTTGAGTAAACAAAGAGAAAATAAAGCTATCTATTGGGTTTCACTAAAAAGTCCATTGGAAGACTTGACTATTGTTGTTAAAAGATATAGGCATTCATATTATAGAGCCACAAACCACACTAGTAAAATAAAAACATGACAACATGGGATTCGAACCAATGACAGTCTTAATTTGATAGTGCAAACACAACACCTTACTAACTGTGCTAACCAGACTGTGCATACTGCACAATCAATTTATCAGAGATTTAAGTGAATAAGCTACAGTGTCCAAGGTACTAAACATAATATATTCTATGGGGTGTCATAAGCAAGTCATTAGAATACTTTCCTACTAAATTTATAAGACATAAGCATTCAATATTTGAGTAAACAAAGAGAAAATAAAGTTATCTATTGGGTTTCACTAAAAAGTCCATTGGAAGACTTGACTATTGTTGTTAAAAGATATAGGCATTCATATTATAGAGCCACAAACCACACTAGTAAAATAAAAACATGACAACATGGGATTCGAACCAATGACAGTCTTAATTTGATAGTGCAAACCCAACACCTTACTAACTGTGCTAACCAGACTGTGCATACCAGACCCACAATTTATCAGAGATTTAAGTGAATAAGCTACAGTGTCCAAGGTACTAAACATAATATATTCTATGGGGTGTCATAAGCAAGTCATTAGAAACTTTCCTTCTAAATTTATAAGACATAAGCATTCAATATTTGAGTAAACAAAGAGAAAATAAAGCTATCTATTGGGTTTCACTAAAAAGTCCATTGGAAGACTTGACTATTTTTGTTAGAAGATATAGGCATTCATATTTTAGAGCCAACAACCACACTAGTAAAATAAATACATGATAACATGGGATTCGAACCAATGACAGTCTTAATTTGATAATGCAAATCCAACACCTTACTAACTGTGCTAACCAGACTGTGCATACCAGACCCACAATTTATCAGAGATTTAAGTGAATAAGCTACAGTGTCCAAGGTACTAAACATAATATATTCTATGGGGTGTCATAAGCAAGTCATTAGAAAACTTTCCTTCTAAATTTATAAGACATAAGCATTCAATATTTGAGTAAACAAAGAGAAAATAAAGCTATCTATTGGGTTTCACTAAAAAGTCCATTGGAAGACTTGACTATTGTTGTTAAAAGACATAGGCATTCATATTATAGAGCCACAAACCACACTAGTAAAATAAAAACATGATAACATGGGATTCGAACCAATGACAGTCTTAATTTGATAGTTCAAACCCAACACCTTACTAACTGTGCATACCATACACACAATTTGTCAGAGATTTAAGTGAATAAGCTACAGTGTCCAAGGTACTCAACATAATATATTCTATGGGGTGTCATAAGCAAGTCATTAGAAAACTTTCCTACTAAATTTATAAGACATAAGCATTCAATATTTGAGTAAACAAAGAGAAAATAAAGCTATCTATTGGGTTTCACTAAAAAGTCCATTGGAAGACTTGACTATTGTTGTTAAAAGATATAGGCATTCATATTATAGAGCCACAAACCACACTAGTAAAATAAAAACATGATAACATGGGATTCGAACCAATGACAGTCTTAATTTGATAGTGCAAACCCAACACCTTACTAACTGTGCTAACCAGACTGTGCATACCAGACCTACAATTTATCAGAGATTTAAGTGAATAAGCTACAGTGTCCAAGGTATTAAACATAATATATTCTATGGGGTGTCATAAGCAAGTCATTAGAATACTTTCCTACTAAATTTATAAGACATAAGCATTCAATATTTGAGTAAACAAAGAGAAAATAAAGCTATCTATTGGGTTTCACTAAAAAGTCCATTGGAAGACTTGACTATTGTTGTTAAAAGATATAGGCATTCATATTATAGAGCCACAAACCACACTAGTAAAATAAAAACATGACAACATGGGATTCGAACCAATGACAGTCTTAATTTGATAGTGCAAACACAACACCTTACTAACTGTGCTAACCAGACTGTGCATACTGCACAATCAATTTATCAGAGATTTAAGTGAATAAGCTACAGTGTCCAAGGTACTAAACATAATATATTCTATGGGGTGTCATAAGCAAGTCATTAGAATACTTTCCTACTAAATTTATAAGACATAAGCATTCAATATTTGAGTAAACAAAGAGAAAATAAAGTTATCTATTGGGTTTCACTAAAAAGTCCATTGGAAGACTTGACTATTGTTGTTAAAAGATATAGGCATTCATATTATAGAGCCACAAACCACACTAGTAAAATAAAAACATGACAACATGGGATTCGAACCAATGACAGTCTTAATTTGATAGTGCAAACCCAACACCTTACTAACTGTGCTAACCAGACTGTGCATACCAGACCCACAATTTATCAGAGATTTAAGTGAATAAGCTACAGTGTCCAAGGTACTAAACATAATATATTCTATGGGGTGTCATAAGCAAGTCATTAGAAACTTTCCTTCTAAATTTATAAGACATAAGCATTCAATATTTGAGTAAACAAAGAGAAAATAAAGCTATCTATTGGGTTTCACTAAAAAGTCCATTGGAAGACTTGACTATTGTTGTTAAAAGACATAGGCATTCATATTATAGAGCCACAAACCACACTAGTAAAATAAAAACATGATAACATGGGATTCGAACCAATGACAGTCTTAATTTGATAGTTCAAACCCAACACCTTACTAACTGTGCATACCATACACACAATTTGTCAGAGATTTAAGTGAATAAGCTACAGTGTCCAAGGTACTCAACATAATATATTCTATGGGGTGTCATAAGCAAGTCATTAGAAAACTTTCCTACTAAATTTATAAGACATAAGCATTCAATATTTGAGTAAACAAAGAGAAAATAAAGCTATCTATTGGGTTTCACTAAAAAGTCCATTGGAAGACTTGACTATTGTTGTTAAAAGATATAGGCATTCATATTATAGAGCCACAAACCACACTAGTAAAATAAAAACATGATAACATGGGATTCGAACCAATGACAGTCTTAATTTGATAGTGCAAACCCAACACCTTACTAACTGTGCTAACCAGACTGTGCATACCAGACCCACAATTTATCAGAGATTTAAGTGAATAAGCTACAGTGTCCAAGGTACTAAACATAATATATTCTATGGGGTGTCATAAGCAAGTCATTAGAAAACTTTCCTTCTAAATTTATAAGACATAAGCATTCAATATTTGAGTAAACAAAGAGAAAATAAAGCTATCTATTGGGTTTCACTAAAAAGTCCATTGGAAGACTTGACTATTGTTGTTAAAAGACATAGGCATTCATATTATAGAGCCACAAACCACACTAGTAAAATAAAAACATGATAACATGGGATTCGAACCAATGACAGTCTTAATTTGATAGTTCAAACCCAACACCTTACTAACTGTGCATACCATACACACAATTTGTCAGAGATTTAAGTGAATAAGCTACAGTGTCCAAGGTACTCAACATAATATATTCTATGGGGTGTCATAAGCAAGTCATTAGAAAACTTTCCTACTAAATTTATAAGACATAAGCATTCAATATTTGAGTAAACAAAGAGAAAATAAAGCTATCTATTGGGTTTCACTAAAAAGTCCATTGGAAGACTTGACTATTGTTGTTAAAAGATATAGGCATTCATATTATAGAGCCACAAACCACACTAGTAAAATAAAAACATGATAACATGGGATTCGAACCAATGACAGTCTTAATTTGATAGTGCAAACCCAACACCTTACTAACTGTGCTAACCAGACTGTGCATACCAGACCTACAATTTATCAGAGATTTAAGTGAATAAGCTACAGTGTCCAAGGTACTAAACATAATATATTCTATGGGGTGTCATAAGCAAGTCATTAGAATACTTTCCTACTAAATTTAAAAGACATAAGCATTCAATATTTGAGTAAACAAAGAGAAAATAAAGCTATCTATTGGGTTTCACTAAAAATTCCATTGGAAGATTTGACTATTGTTGTTAAAAGACATAGGCATTCATATTATAGAGCCACAAACCACACTAGTTAAATTAAAACATGATAACATGGGATTCGAACCAATGACAGTCTTAATTTGATAGTTCAAACTCAACACCTTACTAACTGTGCTAACCAGACTGTGCATACCATACACACAATTTGTCAGAGATTTAAGTGAATAAGCTACAGTGTCCAAGGTACTAAACATAATATATTCGATGGGGTGTCATAAGCAAGTCATTAGAATACTTTCCTACTAAATTTATAAGACATAAGCATTCAATATTTGAGTAAACAAAGAGAAAATAAAGCTATCTATTGGGTTTCACTAAAAAGTCTATTGGAAGACTTGACTATTGTTGTTCAAAGATATAGGCATTCATTTTATAGAGCCACAAACCACACTATTAAAATAAAAACATGGGATTCAAACCAATGACAGTCTTAACTTGATAGCGCAAACCCAACAGCTTACTAACTGTGCTAACCAGACTGTGCATACCAGACACACAGTTTGTCAGAGATTTAAGTGAATAAGCTACAGTGTCCAAGGTACTAAACATAATATATTCTATTGGGTGTCATAAGCAAGTCATTAGAAAACTTTCCTACTAAATTTATAAGACATAAGCATTCAATATTTGAGTAAACAAAGAGAAAATAAAGCTATCTATTGGGTTTCACTAAAAAGTCCATTGGAAGACTTGACTATTGTTGTTAAAAGACATAGGCATTCATATTATAGAGCCACAAACCACACTAGTAAAATAAAAACATGACAACATGGGATTTGAACCAATGACAGTCTTAATTTGATGGTGCAAACCCAAGAACTTACTAACTGTGCTAACCAGACTGTGCATACTGCACAAACAATTTATCAGAGATTTAAGTGAATAAGCTACAGTGTCCAAGGTACTAAACATAATATATTCTATGGGGTGTCATAAGCAAGTCATTAGAATACTTTCCTACTAAATTTATAAGACATAAGCATTCAATATTTGAGTAAACAAAGAGAAAATAAAGCTATCTATTGGGTTTCACTAAAAAGTCCATTGGAAGACTTGACTATTGTTGTTAAAAGATATAGGCATTCATATTATAGAGCCACAAACCACGCTAGTAAAATAAAAACATGATAACATGGGATTCGAACCAATGACAGTCTTAATTTGATAGTGCAAACCCAACACCTTACTAACTGTGCTAACCAGACTGTGCATACCAGACCTACAATTTATCAGAGATTTAAGTGAATAAGCTACAGTGTCCAAACCACACTAGTAAAATAAAAACATGAGATTCGAACCAATGACAGTCTTAATTTAATAGTGCAAACCCAACACCTTACTAACTGTGCTAACCAGACTGTGCATACCAAATCCACAATTTATCAGAGATTTAAGTGAATAAGCTACAGTGTCCAAGGTACTAAACATAATATATTCTATGGGGTGTCATAAGCAAGTCATTAGAAAACTTTCCTACTAAATTTATAAGACATAAGCATTCAATATTTGAGTAAACAAAGAGAAAATAAAGCTATCTATTGGGTTTCACTAAAAAGTCCATTGGAAGACTTGACTGTTGTTGTTAAAAGATATAGGCATTCATATTATAGAGCCAACAACCACACTAGTAAAATAAAAACATGATAAAATGGGATTCAAACTAATGACAGTCTTAATTTGATAGTGCAAATCCAACACCTTACTAACTGTGCTAACCAGACTGTGCATACCAGACCTACAATTTATCAGAGATTTAAGTGAATAAGCTACAGTGTCCAAACCACACTAGTAAAATAAAAACATGATAACATGGGATTCGAACCAATGACAGTCTTAATTTAATAGTGCAAACCCAACACCTTACTAACTGTGCTAACCAGACTGTGCATGCCATACCCACAATTTATAAGAGATTTAAGTGAATAAGCTACAGTGTCCAAGGTACTAAACATAATATATTCTATGGGGTGTCATAAGCAAGTCATTAGAATACTTTCCTACTAAATTTATAAGACATAAGCATTCAATATTTGAGTAAACAAAGAGAAAATAAAGCTATCTATTGGGTTTCACTAAAAAGTCCATTGGAAGACTTGACTATTGTTGTTAAAAGATATAGGCATTCATATTATAGAGCCACAAACCACACTACTAAAATAAAAACATGATAACATGGGATTCGAACCAATGACAGTCTTAATTTGATAGTGCAAACCCAACACCTTACTAACTGTGCTAACCAGACTGTGCATACCAGACCTACAATTTATCAGAGATTTAAGTGAATAAGCTACAGTGTCCAAGGTACTAAACATAATATATTCTATGGGGTGTCATAAGCAAGTCATTAGAATACTTTCCTACTAAATTTAAAAGACATAAGCATTCAATATTTGAGTAAACAAAGAGAAAATAAAGCTATCTATTGGGTTTCACTAAAAATTCCATTGGAAGATTTGACTATTGTTGTTAAAAGACATAGGCATTCATATTATAGAGCCACAAACCACACTAGTTAAATTAAAACATGATAACATGGGATTCGAACCAATGACAGTCTTAATTTGATAGTTCAAACTCAACACCTTACTAACTGTGCTAACCAGACTGTGCATACCATACACACAATTTGTCAGAGATTTAAGTGAATAAGCTACAGTGTCCAAGGTACTAAACATAATATATTCTATGGGGTGTCATAAGCAAGTCATTAGAAACTTTCCTTCTAAATTTATAAGACATAAGCATTCAATATTTGAGTAAACAAAGAGAAAATAAAGCTATCTATTGGGTTTCACTAAAAAGTCCATTGGAAGACTTGACTATTTTTGTTAGAAGATATAGGCATTCATATTTTAGAGCCAACAACCACACTAGTAAAATAAATACATGATAACATGGGATTCGAACCAATGACAGTCTTAATTTGATAATGCAAATCCAACACCTTACTAACTGTGCTAACCAGACTGTGCATACCAGACCCACAATTTATCAGAGATTTAAGTGAATAAGCTACAGTGTCCAAGGTACTAAACATAATATATTCTATGGGGTGTCATAAGCAAGTCATTAGAAAACTTTCCTTCTAAATTTATAAGACATAAGCATTCAATATTTGAGTAAACAAAGAGAAAATAAAGCTATCTATTGGGTTTCACTAAAAAGTCCATTGGAAGACTTGACTATTGTTGTTAAAAGACATAGGCATTCATATTATAGAGCCACAAACCACACTAGTAAAATAAAAACATGATAACATGGGATTCGAACCAATGACAGTCTTAATTTGATAGTTCAAACCCAACACCTTACTAACTGTGCATACCATACACACAATTTGTCAGAGATTTAAGTGAATAAGCTACAGTGTCCAAGGTACTCAACATAATATATTCTATGGGGTGTCATAAGCAAGTCATTAGAAAACTTTCCTACTAAATTTATAAGACATAAGCATTCAATATTTGAGTAAACAAAGAGAAAATAAAGCTATCTATTGGGTTTCACTAAAAAGTCCATTGGAAGACTTGACTATTGTTGTTAAAAGATATAGGCATTCATATTATAGAGCCACAAACCACACTAGTAAAATAAAAACATGATAACATGGGATTCGAACCAATGACAGTCTTAATTTGATAGTGCAAACCCAACACCTTACTAACTGTGCTAACCAGACTGTGCATACCAGACCTACAATTTATCAGAGATTTAAGTGAATAAGCTACAGTGTCCAAGGTATTAAACATAATATATTCTATGGGGTGTCATAAGCAAGTCATTAGAATACTTTCCTACTAAATTTATAAGACATAAGCATTCAATATTTGAGTAAACAAAGAGAAAATAAAGCTATCTATTGGGTTTCACTAAAAAGTCCATTGGAAGACTTGACTATTGTTGTTAAAAGATATAGGCATTCATATTATAGAGCCACAAACCACACTAGTAAAATAAAAACATGACAACATGGGATTCGAACCAATGACAGTCTTAATTTGATAGTGCAAACACAACACCTTACTAACTGTGCTAACCAGACTGTGCATACTGCACAATCAATTTATCAGAGATTTAAGTGAATAAGCTACAGTGTCCAAGGTACTAAACATAATATATTCTATGGGGTGTCATAAGCAAGTCATTAGAATACTTTCCTACTAAATTTATAAGACATAAGCATTCAATATTTGAGTAAACAAAGAGAAAATAAAGTTATCTATTGGGTTTCACTAAAAAGTCCATTGGAAGACTTGACTATTGTTGTTAAAAGATATAGGCATTCATATTATAGAGCCACAAACCACACTAGTAAAATAAAAACATGACAACATGGGATTCGAACCAATGACAGTCTTAATTTGATAGTGCAAACCCAACACCTTACTAACTGTGCTAACCAGACTGTGCATACCAGACCCACAATTTATCAGAGATTTAAGTGAATAAGCTACAGTGTCCAAGGTACTAAACATAATATATTCTATGGGGTGTCATAAGCAAGTCATTAGAAACTTTCCTTCTAAATTTATAAGACATAAGCATTCAATATTTGAGTAAACAAAGAGAAAATAAAGCTATCTATTGGGTTTCACTAAAAAGTCCATTGGAAGACTTGACTATTGTTGTTAAAAGACATAGGCATTCATATTATAGAGCCACAAACCACACTAGTAAAATAAAAACATGATAACATGGGATTCGAACCAATGACAGTCTTAATTTGATAGTTCAAACCCAACACCTTACTAACTGTGCATACCATACACACAATTTGTCAGAGATTTAAGTGAATAAGCTACAGTGTCCAAGGTACTCAACATAATATATTCTATGGGTTGTCATAAGCAAGTCATTAGAAAACTTTCCTACTAAATTTATAAGACATAAGCATTCAATATTTGAGTAAACAAAGAGAAAATAAAGCTATCTATTGGGTTTCACTAAAAAGTCCATTGGAAGACTTGACTATTGTTGTTAAAAGATATAGGCATTCATATTATAGAGCCACAAACCACACTAGTAAAATAAAAACATGATAACATGGGATTCGAACCAATGACAGTCTTAATTTGATAGTGCAAACCCAACACCTTACTAACTGTGCTAACCAGACTGTGCATACCAGACCCACAATTTATCAGAGATTTAAGTGAATAAGCTACAGTGTCCAAGGTACTAAACATAATATATTCTATGGGGTGTCATAAGCAAGTCATTAGAAAACTTTCCTTCTAAATTTATAAGACATAAGCATTCAATATTTGAGTAAACAAAGAGAAAATAAAGCTATCTATTGGGTTTCACTAAAAAGTCCATTGGAAGACTTGACTATTGTTGTTAAAAGACATAGGCATTCATATTATAGAGCCACAAACCACACTAGTAAAATAAAAACATGATAACATGGGATTCGAACCAATGACAGTCTTAATTTGATAGTTCAAACCCAACACCTTACTAACTGTGCATACCATACACACAATTTGTCAGAGATTTAAGTGAATAAGCTACAGTGTCCAAGGTACTCAACATAATATATTCTATGGGGTGTCATAAGCAAGTCATTAGAAAACTTTCCTACTAAATTTATAAGACATAAGCATTCAATATTTGAGTAAACAAAGAGAAAATAAAGCTATCTATTGGGTTTCACTAAAAAGTCCATTGGAAGACTTGACTATTGTTGTTAAAAGATATAGGCATTCATATTATAGAGCCACAAACCACACTAGTAAAATAAAAACATGATAACATGGGATTCGAACCAATGACAGTCTTAATTTGATAGTGCAAACCCAACACCTTACTAACTGTGCTAACCAGACTGTGCATACCAGACCTACAATTTATCAGAGATTTAAGTGAATAAGCTACAGTGTCCAAGGTACTAAACATAATATATTCTATGGGGTGTCATAAGCAAGTCATTAGAATACTTTCCTACTAAATTTAAAAGACATAAGCATTCAATATTTGAGTAAACAAAGAGAAAATAAAGCTATCTATTGGGTTTCACTAAAAATTCCATTGGAAGATTTGACTATTGTTGTTAAAAGACATAGGCATTCATATTATAGAGCCACAAACCACACTAGTTAAATTAAAACATGATAACATGGGATTCGAACCAATGACAGTCTTAATTTGATAGTTCAAACTCAACACCTTACTAACTGTGCTAACCAGACTGTGCATACCATACACACAATTTGTCAGAGATTTAAGTGAATAAGCTACAGTGTCCAAGGTACTAAACATAATATATTCGATGGGGTGTCATAAGCAAGTCATTAGAATACTTTCCTACTAAATTTATAAGACATAAGCATTCAATATTTGAGTAAACAAAGAGAAAATAAAGCTATCTATTGGGTTTCACTAAAAAGTCTATTGGAAGACTTGACTATTGTTGTTCAAAGATATAGGCATTCATTTTATAGAGCCACAAACCACACTATTAAAATAAAAACATGGGATTCAAACCAATGACAGTCTTAACTTGATAGCGCAAACCCAACAGCTTACTAACTGTGCTAACCAGACTGTGCATACCAGACACACAGTTTGTCAGAGATTTAAGTGAATAAGCTACAGTGTCCAAGGTACTAAACATAATATATTCTATTGGGTGTCATAAGCAAGTCATTAGAAAACTTTCCTACTAAATTTATAAGACATAAGCATTCAATATTTGAGTAAACAAAGAGAAAATAAAGCTATCTATTGGGTTTCACTAAAAAGTCCATTGGAAGACTTGACTATTGTTGTTAAAAGACATAGGCATTCATATTATAGAGCCACAAACCACACTAGTAAAATAAAAACATGACAACATGGGATTTGAACCAATGACAGTCTTAATTTGATGGTGCAAACCCAAGAACTTACTAACTGTGCTAACCAGACTGTGCATACTGCACAAACAATTTATCAGAGATTTAAGTGAATAAGCTACAGTGTCCAAGGTACTAAACATAATATATTCTATGGGGTGTCATAAGCAAGTCATTAGAATACTTTCCTACTAAATTTATAAGACATAAGCATTCAATATTTGAGTAAACAAAGAGAAAATAAAGCTATCTATTGGGTTTCACTAAAAAGTCCATTGGAAGACTTGACTATTGTTGTTAAAAGATATAGGCATTCATATTATAGAGCCACAAACCACGCTAGTAAAATAAAAACATGATAACATGGGATTCGAACCAATGACAGTCTTAATTTGATAGTGCAAACCCAACACCTTACTAACTGTGCTAACCAGACTGTGCATACCAGACCTACAATTTATCAGAGATTTAAGTGAATAAGCTACAGTGTCCAAACCACACTAGTAAAATAAAAACATGAGATTCGAACCAATGACAGTCTTAATTTAATAGTGCAAACCCAACACCTTACTAACTGTGCTAACCAGACTGTGCATACCAAATCCACAATTTATCAGAGATTTAAGTGAATAAGCTACAGTGTCCAAGGTACTAAACATAATATATTCTATGGGGTGTCATAAGCAAGTCATTAGAAAACTTTCCTACTAAATTTATAAGACATAAGCATTCAATATTTGAGTAAACAAAGAGAAAATAAAGCTATCTATTGGGTTTCACTAAAAAGTCCATTGGAAGACTTGACTGTTGTTGTTAAAAGATATAGGCATTCATATTATAGAGCCAACAACCACACTAGTAAAATAAAAACATGATAAAATGGGATTCAAACTAATGACAGTCTTAATTTGATAGTGCAAATCCAACACCTTACTAACTGTGCTAACCAGACTGTGCATACCAGACCTACAATTTATCAGAGATTTAAGTGAATAAGCTACAGTGTCCAAACCACACTAGTAAAATAAAAACATGATAACATGGGATTCGAACCAATGACAGTCTTAATTTAATAGTGCAAACCCAACACCTTACTAACTGTGCTAACCAGACTGTGCATGCCATACCCACAATTTATAAGAGATTTAAGTGAATAAGCTACAGTGTCCAAGGTACTAAACATAATATATTCTATGGGGTGTCATAAGCAAGTCATTAGAAAACTTTCCTACTAAATTTATAAGACATAAGCATTCAATATTTGAGTAAACAAAGAGAAAATAAAGCTATCTATTGGGTTTCACTAAAAAGTCCATTGGAAGACTTGACTATTGTTGTTAAAAGATATAGGCATTCATATTATAGAGCCACAAACCACACTAGTAAAATAAAAACATGATAACATGGGATTCGAACCAATGACAGTCTTAATTTGATAGTGCAAACCCAACACCTTACTAACTGTGCTAACCAGACTGTGCATACCAGACCTACAATTTATCAGAGATTTAAGTGAATAAGCTACAGTGTCCAAGGTACTAAACATAATATATTCTATGGGGTGTCATAAGCAAGTCATTAGAATACTTTCCTACTAAATTTAAAAGACATAAGCATTCAATATTTGAGTAAACAAAGAGAAAATAAAGCTATCTATTGGGTTTCACTAAAAATTCCATTGGAAGATTTGACTATTGTTGTTAAAAGACATAGGCATTCATATTATAGAGCCACAAACCACACTAGTTAAATTAAAACATGATAACATGGGATTCGAACCAATGACAGTCTTAATTTGATAGTTCAAACTCAACACCTTACTAACTGTGCTAACCAGACTGTGCATACCATACACACAATTTGTCAGAGATTTAAGTGAATAAGCTACAGTGTCCAAGGTACTAAACATAATATATTCGATGGGGTGTCATAAGCAAGTCATTAGAATACTTTCCTACTAAATTTATAAGACATAAGCATTCAATATTTGAGTAAACAAAGAGAAAATAAAGCTATCTATTGGGTTTCACTAAAAAGTCTATTGGAAGACTTGACTATTGTTGTTCAAAGATATAGGCATTCATTTTATAGAGCCACAAACCACACTATTAAAATAAAAACATGGGATTCAAACCAATGACAGTCTTAACTTGATAGCGCAAACCCAACAGCTTACTAACTGTGCTAACCAGACTGTGCATACCAGACACACAGTTTGTCAGAGATTTAAGTGAATAAGCTACAGTGTCCAAGGTACTAAACATAATATATTCTATTGGGTGTCATAAGCAAGTCATTAGAAAACTTTCCTACTAAATTTATAAGACATAAGCATTCAATATTTGAGTAAACAAAGAGAAAATAAAGCTATCTATTGGGTTTCACTAAAAAGTCCATTGGAAGACTTGACTATTGTTGTTAAAAGACATAGGCATTCATATTATAGAGCCACAAACCACACTAGTAAAATAAAAACATGACAACATGGGATTTGAACCAATGACAGTCTTAATTTGATGGTGCAAACCCAAGAACTTACTAACTGTGCTAACCAGACTGTGCATACTGCACAAACAATTTATCAGAGATTTAAGTGAATAAGCTACAGTGTCCAAGGTACTAAACATAATATATTCTATGGGGTGTCATAAGCAAGTCATTAGAATACTTTCCTACTAAATTTATAAGACATAAGCATTCAATATTTGAGTAAACAAAGAGAAAATAAAGCTATCTATTGGGTTTCACTAAAAAGTCCATTGGAAGACTTGACTATTGTTGTTAAAAGATATAGGCATTCATATTATAGAGCCACAAACCACGCTAGTAAAATAAAAACATGATAACATGGGATTCGAACCAATGACAGTCTTAATTTGATAGTGCAAACCCAACACCTTACTAACTGTGCTAACCAGACTGTGCATACCAGACCTACAATTTATCAGAGATTTAAGTGAATAAGCTACAGTGTCCAAACCACACTAGTAAAATAAAAACATGAGATTCGAACCAATGACAGTCTTAATTTAATAGTGCAAACCCAACACCTTACTAACTGTGCTAACCAGACTGTGCATACCATACACACAATTTGTCAGAGATTTAAGTGAATAAGCTACAGTGTCCAAGGTACTAAACATAATATATTCTATGGGGTGTCATAAGCAAGTCATTAGAATACTTTCCTACTAAATTTATAAGACATAAGCATTCAATATTTGAGTAAACAAAGAGAAAATAAAGCTATCTATTGGGTTTCACTAAAAAGTCCATTGGAAGACTTGACTATTGTTGTTAAAAGATATAGGCATTCATATTATAGAGCCACAAACCACACTAGTAAAATAAAAACATGACAACATGGGATTCGAACCAATGACAGTCTTAATTTGATAGTGCAAACACAACACCTTACTAACTGTGCTAACCAGACTGTGCATACTGCACAATCAATTTATCAGAGATTTAAGTGAATAAGCTACAGTGTCCAAGGTACTAAACATAATATATTCTATGGGGTGTCATAAGCAAGTCATTAGAATACTTTCCTACTAAATTTATAAGACATAAGCATTCAATATTTGAGTAAACAAAGAGAAAATAAAGCTATCTATTGGGTTTCACTAAAAAGTCCATTGGAAGGCTTGACTATTGTTGTTAAAAGATAAAGGCATTCATATTATAGAGCCAACAACCACACTAGTAAAATAAAAACATGATAACATGGGATTCTAACCAATGACAGTCTTAATTTGATAGTGCAAACCCAACACCTTACTAACTGTGCTAACCAGACTGTGCATTCCAGACTCATAGTTTATCAGAGATTTAAGTGAATAAGCTACAGTGTCCAAGGTACTAAACATAATATATTCTATGGGGTGTCATAAGCAAGTCATTAGAAAACTTTCCTACTAAATTTATAAGACATAAGCATTCAATATTTGAGTAAACAAAGAGAAAATAAAGCTATCTATTGGGTTTCACTAAAAAGTCCATTGGAAGACTTGACTATTTTTGTTAGAAGATATAGGCATTCATATTATAGAGCCAACAACCACACTAGTAAAATAAATACATGATAACATGGGATTCGAACCAATGACAGTCTTAATTTGATAGTGCAAACCAAACACCTTACTAACTGTGCTAACCAGACTGTGCATACCAGACCCACAATTTATCAGAGATTTAAGTGAATAAGCTACAGTGTCCAAGGTACTAAACATAATATATTCTATGGGGTGTCATAAGCAAGTCATTAGAAAACTTTCCTTCTAAATTTATAAGACATAAGCATTCAATATTTGAGTAAACAAAGAGAAAATAAAGCTATCTATTGGGTTTCACTAAAAAGTCCATTGGAAGACTTGACTATTGTTGTTAAAAGACATAGGCATTCATATTATAGAGCCACAAACCACACTAGTAAAATAAAAACATGATAACATGGGATTCGAACCAATGACAGTCTTAATTTGATAGTTCAAACCCAACACCTTACTAACTGTGCATACCATACACACAATTTGTCAGAGATTTAAGTGAATAAGCTACAGTGTCCAAGGTACTCAACATAATATATTCTATGGGGTGTCATAAGCAAGTCATTAGAAAACTTTCCTACTAAATTTATAAGACATAAGCATTCAATATTTGAGTAAACAAAGAGAAAATAAAGCTATCTATTGGGTTTCACTAAAAAGTCCATTGGAAGACTTGACTATTGTTGTTAAAAGATATAGGCATTCATATTATAGAGCCAACAACCACACTAGTAAAATGAAAACATGATAACATGGGATTCGAACCAATGACAGTCTTAATTTGATAGTGCAAACCCAACACCTTACTAACTGTGCTAACCAGACTGTGCATACCAGACCTACAATTTATCAGAGATTTAAGTGAATAAGCTACAGTGTCCAAACCACACTAGTAAAATAAAAACATGAGATTCGAACCAATGACAGTCTTAATTTAATAGTGCAAACCCAACACCTTACTAACTGTGCTAACCAGACTGTGCATACCAAATCCACAATTTATCAGAGATTTAAGTGAATAAGCTACAGTGTCCAAGGTACTAAACATAATATATTCTATGGGGTGTCATAAGCAAGTCATTAGAAAACTTTCCTACTAAATTTATAAGACATAAGCATTCAATATTTGAGTAAACAAAGAGAAAATAAAGCTATCTATTGGGTTTCACTAAAAAGTCCATTGGAAGACTTGACTGTTGTTGTTAAAAGATATAGGCATTCATATTATAGAGCCAACAACCACACTAGTAAAATAAAAACATGATAAAATGGGATTCAAACTAATGACAGTCTTAATTTGATAGTGCAAATCCAACACCTTACTAACTGTGCTAACCAGACTGTGCATACCAGACCTACAATTTATCAGAGATTTAAGTGAATAAGCTACAGTGTCCAAACCACACTAGTAAAATAAAAACATGATAACATGGGATTCGAACCAATGACAGTCTTAATTTAATAGTGCAAACCCAACACCTTACTAACTGTGCTAACCAGACTGTGCATGCCATACCCACAATTTATAAGAGATTTAAGTGAATAAGCTACAGTGTCCAAGGTACTAAACATAATATATTCTATGGGGTGTCATAAGCAAGTCATTAGAATACTTTCCTACTAAATTTATAAGACATAAGCATTCAATATTTGAGTAAACAAAGAGAAAATAAAGCTATCTATTGGGTTTCACTAAAAAGTCCATTGGAAGACTTGACTATTGTTGTTAAAAGACATAGGCATTCATATTATAGAGCCACAAACCACACTAGTAAAATAAAAACATGACAACATGGGATTTGAACCAATGACAGTCTTAATTTGATGGTGCAAACCCAAGAACTTACTAACTGTGCTAACCAGACTGTGCATACTGCACAAACAATTTATCAGAGATTTAAGTGAATAAGCTACAGTGTCCAAGGTACTAAACATAATATATTCTATGGGGTGTCATAAGCAAGTCATTAGAATACTTTCCTACTAAATTTATAAGACATAAGCATTCAATATTTGAGTAAACAAAGAGAAAATAAAGCTATCTATTGGGTTTCACTAAAAAGTCCATTGGAAGACTTGACTATTGTTGTTAAAAGATATAGGCATTCATATTATAGAGCCACAAACCACGCTAGTAAAATAAAAACATGATAACATGGGATTCGAACCAATGACAGTCTTAATTTGATAGTGCAAACCCAACACCTTACTAACTGTGCTAACCAGACTGTGCATACCAGACCTACAATTTATCAGAGATTTAAGTGAATAAGCTACAGTGTCCAAACCACACTAGTAAAATAAAAACATGAGATTCGAACCAATGACAGTCTTAATTTAATAGTGCAAACCCAACACCTTACTAACTGTGCTAACCAGACTGTGCATACCATACACACAATTTGTCAGAGATTTAAGTGAATAAGCTACAGTGTCCAAGGTACTAAACATAATATATTCTATGGGGTGTCATAAGCAAGTCATTAGAATACTTTCCTACTAAATTTATAAGACATAAGCATTCAATATTTGAGTAAACAAAGAGAAAATAAAGCTATCTATTGGGTTTCACTAAAAAGTCCATTGGAAGACTTGACTATTGTTGTTAAAAGATATAGGCATTCATATTATAGAGCCACAAACCACACTAGTAAAATAAAAACATGACAACATGGGATTCGAACCAATGACAGTCTTAATTTGATAGTGCAAACACAACACCTTACTAACTGTGCTAACCAGACTGTGCATACTGCACAATCAATTTATCAGAGATTTAAGTGAATAAGCTACAGTGTCCAAGGTACTAAACATAATATATTCTATGGGGTGTCATAAGCAAGTCATTAGAATACTTTCCTACTAAATTTATAAGACATAAGCATTCAATATTTGAGTAAACAAAGAGAAAATAAAGCTATCTATTGGGTTTCACTAAAAAGTCCATTGGAAGGCTTGACTATTGTTGTTAAAAGATAAAGGCATTCATATTATAGAGCCAACAACCACACTAGTAAAATAAAAACATGATAACATGGGATTCTAACCAATGACAGTCTTAATTTGATAGTGCAAACCCAACACCTTACTAACTGTGCTAACCAGACTGTGCATTCCAGACTCATAGTTTATCAGAGATTTAAGTGAATAAGCTACAGTGTCCAAGGTACTAAACATAATATATTCTATGGGGTGTCATAAGCAAGTCATTAGAAAACTTTCCTACTAAATTTATAAGACATAAGCATTCAATATTTGAGTAAACAAAGAGAAAATAAAGCTATCTATTGGGTTTCACTAAAAAGTCCATTGGAAGACTTGACTATTTTTGTTAGAAGATATAGGCATTCATATTATAGAGCCAACAACCACACTAGTAAAATAAATACATGATAACATGGGATTCGAACCAATGACAGTCTTAATTTGATAGTGCAAACCAAACACCTTACTAACTGTGCTAACCAGACTGTGCATACCAGACCCACAATTTATCAGAGATTTAAGTGAATAAGCTACAGTGTCCAAGGTACTAAACATAATATATTCTATGGGGTGTCATAAGCAAGTCATTAGAAAACTTTCCTTCTAAATTTATAAGACATAAGCATTCAATATTTGAGTAAACAAAGAGAAAATAAAGCTATCTATTGGGTTTCACTAAAAAGTCCATTGGAAGACTTGACTATTGTTGTTAAAAGACATAGGCATTCATATTATAGAGCCACAAACCACACTAGTAAAATAAAAACATGATAACATGGGATTCGAACCAATGACAGTCTTAATTTGATAGTTCAAACCCAACACCTTACTAACTGTGCATACCATACACACAATTTGTCAGAGATTTAAGTGAATAAGCTACAGTGTCCAAGGTACTCAACATAATATATTCTATGGGGTGTCATAAGCAAGTCATTAGAAAACTTTCCTACTAAATTTATAAGACATAAGCATTCAATATTTGAGTAAACAAAGAGAAAATAAAGCTATCTATTGGGTTTCACTAAAAAGTCCATTGGAAGACTTGACTATTGTTGTTAAAAGATATAGGCATTCATATTATAGAGCCAACAACCACACTAGTAAAATAAAAACATGATAACATGGGATTCGAACCAATGACAGTCTTAATTTGATAGTGCAAACCCAACACCTTACTAACTGTGCTAACCAGACTGTGCATACCAGACCTACAATTTATCAGAGATTTAAGTGAATAAGCTACAGTGTCCAAACCACACTAGTAAAATAAAAACATGAGATTCGAACCAATGACAGTCTTAATTTAATAGTGCAAACCCAACACCTTACTAACTGTGCTAACCAGACTGTGCATACCAAATCCACAATTTATCAGAGATTTAAGTGAATAAGCTACAGTGTCCAAGGTACTAAACATAATATATTCTATGGGGTGTCATAAGCAAGTCATTAGAAAACTTTCCTACTAAATTTATAAGACATAAGCATTCAATATTTGAGTAAACAAAGAGAAAATAAAGCTATCTATTGGGTTTCACTAAAAAGTCCATTGGAAGACTTGACTGTTGTTGTTAAAAGATATAGGCATTCATATTATAGAGCCAACAACCACACTAGTAAAATAAAAACATGATAAAATGGGATTCAAACTAATGACAGTCTTAATTTGATAGTGCAAATCCAACACCTTACTAACTGTGCTAACCAGACTGTGCATACCAGACCTACAATTTATCAGAGATTTAAGTGAATAAGCTACAGTGTCCAAACCACACTAGTAAAATAAAAACATGATAACATGGGATTCGAACCAATGACAGTCTTAATTTAATAGTGCAAACCCAACACCTTACTAACTGTGCTAACCAGACTGTGCATGCCATACCCACAATTTATAAGAGATTTAAGTGAATAAGCTACAGTGTCCAAGGTACTAAACATAATATATTCTATGGGGTGTCATAAGCAAGTCATTAGAATACTTTCCTACTAAATTTATAAGACATAAGCATTCAATATTTGAGTAAACAAAGAGAAAATAAAGCTATCTATTGGGTTTCACTAAAAAGTCCATTGGAAGACTTGACTATTGTTGTTAAAAGACATAGGCATTCATATTATAGAGCCACAAACCACACTAGTAAAATAAAAACATGACAACATGGGATTTGAACCAATGACAGTCTTAATTTGATGGTGCAAACCCAAGAACTTACTAACTGTGCTAACCAGACTGTGCATACTGCACAAACAATTTATCAGAGATTTAAGTGAATAAGCTACAGTGTCCAAGGTACTAAACATAATATATTCTATGGGGTGTCATAAGCAAGTCATTAGAATACTTTCCTACTAAATTTATAAGACATAAGCATTCAATATTTGAGTAAACAAAGAGAAAATAAAGCTATCTATTGGGTTTCACTAAAAAGTCCATTGGAAGACTTGACTATTGTTGTTAAAAGATATAGGCATTCATATTATAGAGCCACAAACCACGCTAGTAAAATAAAAACATGATAACATGGGATTCGAACCAATGACAGTCTTAATTTGATAGTGCAAACCCAACACCTTACTAACTGTGCTAACCAGACTGTGCATACCAGACCTACAATTTATCAGAGATTTAAGTGAATAAGCTACAGTGTCCAAACCACACTAGTAAAATAAAAACATGAGATTCGAACCAATGACAGTCTTAATTTAATAGTGCAAACCCAACACCTTACTAACTGTGCTAACCAGACTGTGCATACCATACACACAATTTGTCAGAGATTTAAGTGAATAAGCTACAGTGTCCAAGGTACTAAACATAATATATTCTATGGGGTGTCATAAGCAAGTCATTAGAATACTTTCCTACTAAATTTATAAGACATAAGCATTCAATATTTGAGTAAACAAAGAGAAAATAAAGCTATCTATTGGGTTTCACTAAAAAGTCCATTGGAAGACTTGACTATTGTTGTTAAAAGATATAGGCATTCATATTATAGAGCCACAAACCACACTAGTAAAATAAAAACATGACAACATGGGATTCGAACCAATGACAGTCTTAATTTGATAGTTCAAACCCAACACCTTACTAACTGTGCTAACCAGACTGTGCATACTGCACAATCAATTTATCAGAGATTTAAGTGAATAAGCTACAGTGTCCAAGGTACTAAACATAATATATTCTATGGGGTGTCATAAGCAAGTCATTAGAATACTTTCCTACTAAATTTATAAGACATAAGCATTCAATATTTGAGTAAACAAAGAGAAAATAAAGCTATCTATTGGGTTTCACTAAAAAGTCCATTGGAAGGCTTGACTATTGTTGTTAAAAGATAAAGGCATTCATATTATAGAGCCAACAACCACACTAGTAAAATAAAAACATGATAACATGGGATTCTAACCAATGACAGTCTTAATTTGATAGTGCAAACCCAACACCTTACTAACTGTGCTAACCAGACTGTGCATTCCAGACTCATAGTTTATCAGAGATTTAAGTGAATAAGCTACAGTGTCCAAGGTACTAAACATAATATATTCTATGGGGTGTCATAAGCAAGTCATTAGAAAACTTTCCTACTAAATTTATAAGACATAAGCATTCAATATTTGAGTAAACAAAGAGAAAATAAAGCTATCTATTGGGTTTCACTAAAAAGTCCATTGGAAGACTTGACTATTTTTGTTAGAAGATATAGGCATTCATATTATAGAGCCAACAACCACACTAGTAAAATAAATACATGATAACATGGGATTCGAACCAATGACAGTCTTAATTTGATAGTGCAAACCAAACACCTTACTAACTGTGCTAACCAGACTGTGCATACCAGACCCACAATTTATCAGAGATTTAAGTGAATAAGCTACAGTGTCCAAGGTACTAAACATAATATATTCTATGGGGTGTCATAAGCAAGTCATTAGAAAACTTTCCTTCTAAATTTATAAGACATAAGCATTCAATATTTGAGTAAACAAAGAGAAAATAAAGCTATCTATTGGGTTTCACTAAAAAGTCCATTGGAAGACTTGACTATTGTTGTTAAAAGACATAGGCATTCATATTATAGAGCCACAAACCACACTAGTAAAATAAAAACATGATAACATGGGATTCGAACCAATGACAGTCTTAATTTGATAGTTCAAACCCAACACCTTACTAACTGTGCATACCATACACACAATTTGTCAGAGATTTAAGTGAATAAGCTACAGTGTCCAAGGTACTCAACATAATATATTCTATGGGGTGTCATAAGCAAGTCATTAGAAAACTTTCCTACTAAATTTATAAGACATAAGCATTCAATATTTGAGTAAACAAAGAGAAAATAAAGCTATCTATTGGGTTTCACTAAAAAGTCCATTGGAAGACTTGACTATTGTTGTTAAAAGATATAGGCATTCATATTATAGAGCCAACAACCACACTAGTAAAATAAAAACATGATAACATGGGATTCGAACCAATGACAGTCTTAATTTGATAGTGCAAACCCAACACCTTACTAACTGTGCTAACCAGACTGTGCATACCAGACCTACAATTTATCAGAGATTTAAGTGAATAAGCTACAGTGTCCAAACCACACTAGTAAAATAAAAACATGAGATTCGAACCAATGACAGTCTTAATTTAATAGTGCAAACCCAACACCTTACTAACTGTGCTAACCAGACTGTGCATACCAAATCCACAATTTATCAGAGATTTAAGTGAATAAGCTACAGTGTCCAAGGTACTAAACATAATATATTCTATGGGGTGTCATAAGCAAGTCATTAGAAAACTTTCCTACTAAATTTATAAGACATAAGCATTCAATATTTGAGTAAACAAAGAGAAAATAAAGCTATCTATTGGGTTTCACTAAAAAGTCCATTGGAAGACTTGACTGTTGTTGTTAAAAGATATAGGCATTCATATTATAGAGCCAACAACCACACTAGTAAAATAAAAACATGATAAAATGGGATTCAAACTAATGACAGTCTTAATTTGATAGTGCAAATCCAACACCTTACTAACTGTGCTAACCAGACTGTGCATACCAGACCTACAATTTATCAGAGATTTAAGTGAATAAGCTACAGTGTCCAAACCACACTAGTAAAATAAAAACATGATAACATGGGATTCGAACCAATGACAGTCTTAATTTAATAGTGCAAACCCAACACCTTACTAACTGTGCTAACCAGACTGTGCATGCCATACCCACAATTTATAAGAGATTTAAGTGAATAAGCTACAGTGTCCAAGGTACTAAACATAATATATTCTATGGGGTGTCATAAGCAAGTCATTAGAAAACTTTCCTACTAAATTTATAAGACATAAGCATTCAATATTTGAGTAAACAAAGAGAAAATAAAGCTATCTATTGGGTTTCACTAAAAAGTCCATTGGAAGACTTGACTATTGTTGTTAAAAGATATAGGCATTCATATTATAGAGCCACAAACCACACTAGTAAAATAAAAACATGATAACATGGGATTCGAACCAATGACAGTCTTAATTTGATAGTGCAAACCCAACACCTTACTAACTGTGCTAACCAGACTGTGCATACCAGACCTACAATTTATCAGAGATTTAAGTGAATAAGCTACAGTGTCCAAGGTACTAAACATAATATATTCTATGGGGTGTCATAAGCAAGTCATTAGAATACTTTCCTACTAAATTTAAAAGACATAAGCATTCAATATTTGAGTAAACAAAGAGAAAATAAAGCTATCTATTGGGTTTCACTAAAAATTCCATTGGAAGATTTGACTATTGTTGTTAAAAGACATAGGCATTCATATTATAGAGCCACAAACCACACTAGTTAAATTAAAACATGATAACATGGGATTCGAACCAATGACAGTCTTAATTTGATAGTTCAAACTCAACACCTTACTAACTGTGCTAACCAGACTGTGCATACCATACACACAATTTGTCAGAGATTTAAGTGAATAAGCTACAGTGTCCAAGGTACTAAACATAATATATTCGATGGGGTGTCATAAGCAAGTCATTAGAATACTTTCCTACTAAATTTATAAGACATAAGCATTCAATATTTGAGTAAACAAAGAGAAAATAAAGCTATCTATTGGGTTTCACTAAAAAGTCTATTGGAAGACTTGACTATTGTTGTTCAAAGATATAGGCATTCATTTTATAGAGCCACAAACCACACTATTAAAATAAAAACATGGGATTCAAACCAATGACAGTCTTAACTTGATAGCGCAAACCCAACAGCTTACTAACTGTGCTAACCAGACTGTGCATACCAGACACACAGTTTGTCAGAGATTTAAGTGAATAAGCTACAGTGTCCAAGGTACTAAACATAATATATTCTATTGGGTGTCATAAGCAAGTCATTAGAAAACTTTCCTACTAAATTTATAAGACATAAGCATTCAATATTTGAGTAAACAAAGAGAAAATAAAGCTATCTATTGGGTTTCACTAAAAAGTCCATTGGAAGACTTGACTATTGTTGTTAAAAGACATAGGCATTCATATTATAGAGCCACAAACCACACTAGTAAAATAAAAACATGACAACATGGGATTTGAACCAATGACAGTCTTAATTTGATGGTGCAAACCCAAGAACTTACTAACTGTGCTAACCAGACTGTGCATACTGCACAAACAATTTATCAGAGATTTAAGTGAATAAGCTACAGTGTCCAAGGTACTAAACATAATATATTCTATGGGGTGTCATAAGCAAGTCATTAGAATACTTTCCTACTAAATTTATAAGACATAAGCATTCAATATTTGAGTAAACAAAGAGAAAATAAAGCTATCTATTGGGTTTCACTAAAAAGTCCATTGGAAGACTTGACTATTGTTGTTAAAAGATATAGGCATTCATATTATAGAGCCACAAACCACGCTAGTAAAATAAAAACATGATAACATGGGATTCGAACCAATAACAGTCTTAATTTGATAGTGCAAACCCAACACCTTACTAACTGTGCTAACCAGACTGTGCATACCAGACCTACAATTTAGCAGAGATTTAAGTGAATAAGCTACAGTGTCCAAACCACACTAGTAAAATAAAAACATGAGATTCGAACCAATGACAGTCTTAATTTAATAGTGCAAACCCAACACCTTACTAACTGTGCTAACCAGACTGTGCATACCATACACACAATTTGTCAGAGATTTAAGTGAATAAGCTACAGTGTCCAAGGTACTAAACATAATATATTCTATGGGGTGTCATAAGCAAGTCATTAGAATACTTTCCTACTAAATTTATAAGACATAAGCATTCAATATTTGAGTAAACAAAGAGAAAATAAAGCTATCTATTGGGTTTCACTAAAAAGTCCATTGGAAGACTTGACTATTGTTGTTAAAAGATATAGGCATTCATATTATAGAGCCACAAACCACACTAGTAAAATAAAAACATGACAACATGGGATTCGAACCAATGACAGTCTTAATTTGATAGTGCAAACACAACACCTTACTAACTGTGCTAACCAGACTGTGCATACTGCACAATCAATTTATCAGAGATTTAAGTGAATAAGCTACAGTGTCCAAGGTACTAAACATAATATATTCTATGGGGTGTCATAAGCAAGTCATTAGAATACTTTCCTACTAAATTTATAAGACATAAGCATTCAATATTTGAGTAAACAAAGAGAAAATAAAGCTATCTATTGGGTTTCACTAAAAAGTCCATTGGAAGGCTTGACTATTGTTGTTAAAAGATAAAGGCATTCATATTATAGAGCCACAAACCACACTAGTAAAATAAAAACATGATAATATGGGATTTGAACCAATGACAGTCTTAATTTGATAGTGCAAACCCAACACCTTACTAACTGTGCTAACCAAACTGTGCATGCCAGACCCACAATTTATCAGAGATTTAAGTGAATAAGCTACAGTGTCCAAGGTACTAAACATAATATATTCTATGGGGTGTCATAAGCAAGTCATTAGAAAACTTTCCTACTAAATTTATAAGACATAAGCATTCAATATTTGAGTAAACAAAGAGAAAATAAAGCTATCTATTGGGTTTCACTAAAAAGTCCATTGGAAGACTTGACTATTGTTGTTAAAAGATATAGGCATTCATATTATAGAGCCAACAACCACACTAGTAAAATAAAAACATGATAACATGGGATTCTAACCAATGACAGTCTTAATTTGATAGTGCAAACCCAACACCTTACTAACTGTGCTAACCAGACTGTGCATTCCAGACTCATAGTTTATCAGAGATTTAAGTGAATAAGCTACAGTGTCCAAGGTACTAAACATAATATATTCTATGGGGTGTCATAAGCAAGTCATTAGAAAACTTTCCTACTAAATTTATAAGACATAAGCATTCAATATTTGAGTAAACAAAGAGAAAATAAAGCTATCTATTGGGTTTCACTAAAAAGTCCATTGGAAGACTTGACTATTTTTGTTAGAAGATATAGGCATTCATATTATAGAGCCAACAACCACACTAGTAAAATAAATACATGATAACATGGGATTCGAACCAATGACAGTCTTAATTTGATAGTGCAAACCAAACACCTTACTAACTGTGCTAACCAGACTGTGCATACCAGACCCACAATTTATCAGAGATTTAAGTGAATAAGCTACAGTGTCCAAGGTACTAAACATAATATATTCTATGGGGTGTCATAAGCAAGTCATTAGAAACTTTCCTTCTAAATTTATAAGACATAAGCATTCAATATTTGAGTAAACAAAGAGAAAATAAAGCTATCTATTGGGTTTCACTAAAAAGTCCATTGGAAGACTTGACTATTTTTGTTAGAAGATATAGGCATTCATATTTTAGAGCCAACAACCACACTAGTAAAATAAATACATGATAACATGGGATTCGAACCAATGACAGTCTTAATTTGATAATGCAAATCCAACACCTTACTAACTGTGCTAACCAGACTGTGCATACCAGACCCACAATTTATCAGAGATTTAAGTGAATAAGCTACAGTGTCCAAGGTACTAAACATAATATATTCTATGGGGTGTCATAAGCAAGTCATTAGAAAACTTTCCTTCTAAATTTATAAGACATAAGCATTCAATATTTGAGTAAACAAAGAGAAAATAAAGCTATCTATTGGGTTTCACTAAAAAGTCCATTGGAAGACTTGACTATTGTTGTTAAAAGACATAGGCATTCATATTATAGAGCCACAAACCACACTAGTAAAATAAAAACATGATAACATGGGATTCGAACCAATGACAGTCTTAATTTGATAGTTCAAACCCAACACCTTACTAACTGTGCATACCATACACACAATTTGTCAGAGATTTAAGTGAATAAGCTACAGTGTCCAAGGTACTCAACATAATATATTCTATGGGGTGTCATAAGCAAGTCATTAGAAAACTTTCCTACTAAATTTATAAGACATAAGCATTCAATATTTGAGTAAACAAAGAGAAAATAAAGCTATCTATTGGGTTTCACTAAAAAGTCCATTGGAAGACTTGACTATTGTTGTTAAAAGATATAGGCATTCATATTATAGAGCCACAAACAACACTAGTAAAATAAAAACATGATAACATGGGATTCGAACCAATGACAGTCTTAATTTGATAGTGCAAACCCAACACCTTACTAACTGTGCTAACCAGACTGTGCATACCAGACCTACAATTTATCAGAGATTTAAGTGAATAAGCTACAGTGTCCAAGGTATTAAACATAATATATTCTATGGGGTGTCATAAGCAAGTCATTAGAATACTTTCCTACTAAATTTATAAGACATAAGCATTCAATATTTGAGTAAACAAAGAGAAAATAAAGCTATCTATTGGGTTTCACTAAAAAGTCCATTGGAAGACTTGACTATTGTTGTTAAAAGATATAGGCATTCATATTATAGAGCCACAAACCACACTAGTAAAATAAAAACATGACAACATGGGATTCGAACCAATGACAGTCTTAATTTGATAGTGCAAACACAACACCTTACTAACTGTGCTAACCAGACTGTGCATACTGCACAATCAATTTATCAGAGATTTAAGTGAATAAGCTACAGTGTCCAAGGTACTAAACATAATATATTCTATGGGGTGTCATAAGCAAGTCATTAGAATACTTTCCTACTAAATTTATAAGACATAAGCATTCAATATTTGAGTAAACAAAGAGAAAATAAAGTTATCTATTGGGTTTCACTAAAAAGTCCATTGGAAGACTTGACTATTGTTGTTAAAAGATATAGGCATTCATATTATAGAGCCACAAACCACACTAGTAAAATAAAAACATGACAACATGGGATTCGAACCAATGACAGTCTTAATTTGATAGTGCAAACCCAACACCTTACTAACTGTGCTAACCAGACTGTGCATACCAGACCCACAATTTATCAGAGATTTAAGTGAATAAGCTACAGTGTCCAAGGTACTAAACATAATATATTCTATGGGGTGTCATAAGCAAGTCATTAGAAACTTTCCTTCTAAATTTATAAGACATAAGCATTCAATATTTGAGTAAACAAAGAGAAAATAAAGCTATCTATTGGGTTTCACTAAAAAGTCCATTGGAAGACTTGACTATTGTTGTTAAAAGACATAGGCATTCATATTATAGAGCCACAAACCACACTAGTAAAATAAAAACATGATAACATGGGATTCGAACCAATGACAGTCTTAATTTGATAGTTCAAACCCAACACCTTACTAACTGTGCATACCATACACACAATTTGTCAGAGATTTAAGTGAATAAGCTACAGTGTCCAAGGTACTCAACATAATATATTCTATGGGGTGTCATAAGCAAGTCATTAGAAAACTTTCCTACTAAATTTATAAGACATAAGCATTCAATATTTGAGTAAACAAAGAGAAAATAAAGCTATCTATTGGGTTTCACTAAAAAGTCCATTGGAAGACTTGACTATTGTTGTTAAAAGATATAGGCATTCATATTATAGAGCCACAAACCACACTAGTAAAATAAAAACATGATAACATGGGATTCGAACCAATGACAGTCTTAATTTGATAGTGCAAACCCAACACCTTACTAACTGTGCTAACCAGACTGTGCATACCAGACCCACAATTTATCAGAGATTTAAGTGAATAAGCTACAGTGTCCAAGGTACTAAACATAATATATTCTATGGGGTGTCATAAGCAAGTCATTAGAAAACTTTCCTTCTAAATTTATAAGACATAAGCATTCAATATTTGAGTAAACAAAGAGAAAATAAAGCTATCTATTGGGTTTCACTAAAAAGTCCATTGGAAGACTTGACTATTGTTGTTAAAAGACATAGGCATTCATATTATAGAGCCACAAACCACACTAGTAAAATAAAAACATGATAACATGGGATTCGAACCAATGACAGTCTTAATTTGATAGTTCAAACCCAACACCTTACTAACTGTGCATACCATACACACAATTTGTCAGAGATTTAAGTGAATAAGCTACAGTGTCCAAGGTACTCAACATAATATATTCTATGGGGTGTCATAAGCAAGTCATTAGAAAACTTTCCTACTAAATTTATAAGACATAAGCATTCAATATTTGAGTAAACAAAGAGAAAATAAAGCTATCTATTGGGTTTCACTAAAAAGTCCATTGGAAGACTTGACTATTGTTGTTAAAAGATATAGGCATTCATATTATAGAGCCACAAACCACACTAGTAAAATAAAAACATGATAACATGGGATTCGAACCAATGACAGTCTTAATTTGATAGTGCAAACCCAACACCTTACTAACTGTGCTAACCAGACTGTGCATACCAGACCTACAATTTATCAGAGATTTAAGTGAATAAGCTACAGTGTCCAAGGTACTAAACATAATATATTCTATGGGGTGTCATAAGCAAGTCATTAGAATACTTTCCTACTAAATTTAAAAGACATAAGCATTCAATATTTGAGTAAACAAAGAGAAAATAAAGCTATCTATTGGGTTTCACTAAAAATTCCATTGGAAGATTTGACTATTGTTGTTAAAAGACATAGGCATTCATATTATAGAGCCACAAACCACACTAGTTAAATTAAAACATGATAACATGGGATTCGAACCAATGACAGTCTTAATTTGATAGTTCAAACTCAACACCTTACTAACTGTGCTAACCAGACTGTGCATACCATACACACAATTTGTCAGAGATTTAAGTGAATAAGCTACAGTGTCCAAGGTACTAAACATAATATATTCGATGGGGTGTCATAAGCAAGTCATTAGAATACTTTCCTACTAAATTTATAAGACATAAGCATTCAATATTTGAGTAAACAAAGAGAAAATAAAGCTATCTATTGGGTTTCACTAAAAAGTCTATTGGAAGACTTGACTATTGTTGTTCAAAGACATAGGCATTCATTTTATAGAGCCACAAACCACACTATTAAAATAAAAACATGGGATTCAAACCAATGACAGTCTTAACTTGATAGCGCAAACCCAACAGCTTACTAACTGTGCTAACCAGACTGTGCATACCAGACACACAGTTTGTCAGAGATTTAAGTGAATAAGCTACAGTGTCCAAGGTACTAAACATAATATATTCTATTGGGTGTCATAAGCAAGTCATTAGAAAACTTTCCTACTAAATTTATAAGACATAAGCATTCAATATTTGAGTAAACAAAGAGAAAATAAAGCTATCTATTGGGTTTCACTAAAAAGTCCATTGGAAGACTTGACTATTGTTGTTAAAAGACATAGGCATTCATATTATAGAGCCACAAACCACACTAGTAAAATAAAAACATGACAACATGGGATTTGAACCAATGACAGTCTTAATTTGATGGTGCAAACCCAAGAACTTACTAACTGTGCTAACCAGACTGTGCATACTGCACAAACAATTTATCAGAGATTTAAGTGAATAAGCTACAGTGTCCAAGGTACTAAACATAATATATTCTATGGGGTGTCATAAGCAAGTCATTAGAATACTTTCCTACTAAATTTATAAGACATAAGCATTCAATATTTGAGTAAACAAAGAGAAAATAAAGCTATCTATTGGGTTTCACTAAAAAGTCCATTGGAAGACTTGACTATTGTTGTTAAAAGATATAGGCATTCATATTATAGAGCCACAAACCACGCTAGTAAAATAAAAACATGATAACATGGGATTCGAACCAATGACAGTCTTAATTTGATAGTGCAAACCCAACACCTTACTAACTGTGCTAACCAGACTGTGCATACCAGACCTACAATTTATCAGAGATTTAAGTGAATAAGCTACAGTGTCCAAACCACACTAGTAAAATAAAAACATGAGATTCGAACCAATGACAGTCTTAATTTAATAGTGCAAACCCAACACCTTACTAACTGTGCTAACCAGACTGTGCATACCAAATCCACAATTTATCAGAGATTTAAGTGAATAAGCTACAGTGTCCAAGGTACTAAACATAATATATTCTATGGGGTGTCATAAGCAAGTCATTAGAAAACTTTCCTACTAAATTTATAAGACATAAGCATTCAATATTTGAGTAAACAAAGAGAAAATAAAGCTATCTATTGGGTTTCACTAAAAAGTCCATTGGAAGACTTGACTGTTGTTGTTAAAAGATATAGGCATTCATATTATAGAGCCAACAACCACACTAGTAAAATAAAAACATGATAAAATGGGATTCAAACTAATGACAGTCTTAATTTGATAGTGCAAATCCAACACCTTACTAACTGTGCTAACCAGACTGTGCATACCAGACCTACAATTTATCAGAGATTTAAGTGAATAAGCTACAGTGTCCAAACCACACTAGTAAAATAAAAACATGATAACATGGGATTCGAACCAATGACAGTCTTAATTTAATAGTGCAAACCCAACACCTTACTAACTGTGCTAACCAGACTGTGCATGCCATACCCACAATTTATAAGAGATTTAAGTGAATAAGCTACAGTGTCCAAGGTACTAAACATAATATATTCTATGGGGTGTCATAAGCAAGTCATTAGAATACTTTCCTACTAAATTTATAAGACATAAGCATTCAATATTTGAGTAAACAAAGAGAAAATAAAGCTATCTATTGGGTTTCACTAAAAAGTCCATTGGAAGACTTGACTATTGTTGTTAAAAGATATAGGCATTCATATTATAGAGCCACAAACCACACTACTAAAATAAAAACATGATAACATGGGATTCGAACCAATGACAGTCTTAATTTGATAGTGCAAACCCAACACCTTACTAACTGTGCTAACCAGACTGTGCATACCAAATCCACAATTTATCAGAGATTTAAGTGAATAAGCTACAGTGTCCAAGGTACTAAACATAATATATTCTATGGGGTGTCATAAGCAAGTCATTAGAATACTTTCCTACTAAATTTATAAGACATAAGCATTCAATATTTGAGTAAACAAAGAGAAAATAAAGCTATCTATTGGGTTTCACTAAAAAGTCCATTGGAAGACTTGACTATTGTTGTTAAAAGATATAGGCATTCATATTATAGAGCCACAAACCACACTAGTAAAATAAAAACATGATAACATGGGATTCGAACCAATGACAGTCTTAATTTGATAGTGCAAACCCAACACCTTACTAACTGTGCTAACCAGACTGTGCATACCAGACCCACAATTTATCAGAGATTTAAGTGAATAAGCTACAGTGTCCAAGGTACTAAACATAATATATTCTATGGGGTGTCATAAGCAAGTCATTAGAAAACTTTCCTTCTAAATTTATAAGACATAAGCATTCAATATTTGAGTAAACAAAGAGAAAATAAAGCTATCTATTGGGTTTCACTAAAAAGTCCATTGGAAGACTTGACTATTGTTGTTAAAAGACATAGGCATTCATATTATAGAGCCACAAACCACACTAGTAAAATAAAAACATGATAACATGGGATTCGAACCAATGACAGTCTTAATTTGATAGTTCAAACCCAACACCTTACTAACTGTGCATACCATACACACAATTTGTCAGAGATTTAAGTGAATAAGCTACAGTGTCCAAGGTACTCAACATAATATATTCTATGGGGTGTCATAAGCAAGTCATTAGAATACTTTCCTACTAAATTTATAAGACATAAGCATTCAATATTTGAGTAAACAAAGAGAAAATAAAGCTATCTATTGGGTTTCACTAAAAAGTCCATTGGAAGACTTGACTATTGTTGTTAAAAGATATAGTCATTCATATTATAGAGCCACAAACCACACTAGTAAAATAAAAACATGACAACATGGGATTTGAACCAATGACAGTCTTAATTTGATGGTGCAAAACCAAGAACTTACTAACTGTGCTAACCAGACTGTGCATACCGCACAAACAATTTATCAGAGATTTAAGTGAATAAGCTACAGTGTCCAAGGTACTAAACATAATATATTCTATGGGGTGTCATAAGCAAGTCATTAGAATACTTTCCTACTAAATTTATAAGACATAAGCATTCAATATTTGAGTAAACAAAGAGAAAATAAAGCTATCTATTGGGTTTCACTAAAAAGTCCATTGGAAGACTTGACTATTGTTGTTAAAAGATATAGTCATTCATATTATAGAGCCACAAACCACACTAGTAAAACAAAAACATGATAACATGGGATTCAAACTAATGACAGTCTTAATTTGATAGTGCAAACCCAACACCTTACTAACTGTGCTAACCAGACTGTGCATACCAGACCTACAATTTATCAGAGATTTAAGTGAATAAGCTACAGTGTCCAAACCACACTAGTAAAATAAAAACATGAGATTCGAACCAATGACAGTCTTAATTTAATAGTGCAAACCCAACACCTTACTAACTGTGCTAACCAGACTGTGCATACCAAATCCACAATTTATCAGAGATTTAAGTGAATAAGCTACAGTGTCCAAGGTTCTAAACATAATATATTCGATGGGGTGTCATAAGCAAGTCATTAGAATACTTTCCTACTAAATTTATAAGACATAAGCATTCAATATTTGAGTAAACAAAGAGAAAATAAAGCTATCTATTGGGTTTCACTAAAAAGTCCATTGGAAGACTTGACTATTGTTGTTAAAAGATATAGGCATTCATATTATAGAGCCACAAACCACACTAGTAAAATAAAAACATGACAACATGGGATTCGAACCAATGACAGTCTTAATTTGATAGTGCAAACACAACACCTTACTAACTGTGCTAACCAGACTGTGCATACCAGACCTACAATTTATCAGAGATTTAAGTGAATAAGCTACAGTGTCCAAACCACACTAGTAAAATAAAAACATGATAACATGGGATTCGAACCAATGACAGTCTTAATTTAATAGTGCAAACCCAACACCTTACTAACTGTGCTAACCAGACTGTGCATGCCATACCCACAATTTATAAGAGATTTAAGTGAATAAGCTACAGTGTCCAAGGTACTAAACATAATATATTCTATGGGGTGTCATAAGCAAGTCATTAGAATACTTTCCTACTAAATTTATAAGACATAAGCATTCAATATTTGAGTAAACAAAGAGAAAATAAAGCTATCTATTGGGTTTCACTAAAAAGTCCATTGGAAGACTTGACTATTGTTGTTAAAAGATATAGGCATTCATATTGTAGAGCCACAAACCACACTAGTAAAATAAAAACATGATAACATGGGATTCGAACCAATGACAGTCTTAATTTGATAGTGCAAACCCAACACCTTACTAACTGTGCTAACCAGACTGTGCATACCAAATCCACAATTTATCAGAGATTTAAGTGAATAAGCTACAGTGTCCAAGGTACTAAACATAATATATTCTAAGGGGTGTCATAAGCAAGTCATTAGAATACTTTCCTACTAAATTTATAAGACATAAGCATTCAATATTTGAGTAAACAAAGAGAAAATAAAGCTATCTATTGGGTTTCACTAAAAAGTCCATTGGAAGACTTGACTATTGTTGTTAAAAGACATAGGCATTCATATTATAGAGCCACAAACCACACTAGTAAAATAAAAACATGATAACATGGGATTCGAACCAATGACAGTCTTAATTTGATAGTGCAAACCCAACACCTTACTAACTGTGCATACCATACACACAATTTGTCAGAGATTTAAGTGAATAAGCTACAGTGTCCAAGGTACTCAACATAATATATTCTATGGGGTGTCATAAGCAAGTCATTAGAATACTTTCCTACTAAATTTATAAGACATAAGCATTCAATATTTGAGTAAACAAAGAGAAAATAAAGCTATCTATTGGGTTTCACTAAAAAGTCCATTGGAAGACTTGACTATTGTTGTTAAAAGATATAGGCATTCATATTATAGAGCCACAACCCACACTAGTAAAATAAAAACATGATAACATGGGATTCGAACCAATGACAGTCTTAATTTGATAGTGCAAACCCAACACCTTACTAACTGTGCTAACCAGACTGTGCATACCAGACCTACAATTTATCAGAGATTTAAGTGAATAAGCTACAGTGTCCAAGGTACTAAACATAATATATTCTATTGGGTGTCATAAGCAAGTCATTAGAAAACTTTCCTACTAAATTTATAAGACATAAGCATTCAATATTTGAGTAAACAAAGAGAAAATAAAGCTATCTATTGGGTTTCACTAAAAAGTCCATTGGAAGACTTGACTATTGTTGTTAAAAGACATAGGCATTCATATTATAGAGCCACAAACCACACTAGTAAAATAAAAACATGACAACATGGGATTTGAACCAATGACAGTCTTAATTTGATGGTGCAAAACCAAGAACTTACTAACTGTGCTAACCAGACTGTGCACACCGCACAAACAATTTATCAGAGATTTAAGTGAATAAGCTACAGTGTCCAAGGTACTAAACATAATATATTCTATGGGGTGTCATAAGCAAGTCATTAGAATACTTTCCTACTAAATTTATAAGACATAAGCATTCAATATTTGAGTAAACAAAGAGAAAATAAAGCTATCGGGTTTCACTAAAAAGTCCATTGGAAGACTTGACTATTGTTGTTAAAAGATATAGGCATTCATATTATAGAGCCACAAACCACACTAGTAAAATAAAAACATGATAACATGGGATTCGAACCAATGACAGTCTTAATTTGATAGTGCAAACCCAACACCTTACTAACTGTGCTAACCAGACTGTGCATACCAAATCCACAATTTATCAGAGATTTAAGTGAATAAGCTACAGTGTCCAAGGTACTAAACATAATATATTCGATGGGGTGTCATAAGCAAGTCATTAGAATACTTTCCTACTAAATTTATAAGACATAAGCATTCAATATTTGAGTAAACAAAGAGAAAATAAAGCTATCTATTGGGTTTCACTAAAAAGTCCATTGGAAGACTTGACTATTGTTGTTAAAAGATATAGGCATTCATATTATAGAGCCACAAACCACACTAGTAAAATAAAAACATGACAACATGGGATTCGAACCAATGACAGTCTTAATTTGATAGTGCAAACACAACACCTTACTAACTGTGCTAACCAGACTGTGCATACTGCACAATCAATTTATCAGAGATTTAAGTGAATAAGCTACAGTGTCCAAGGTACTAAACATAATATATTCTATGGGGTGTCATAAGCAAGTCATTAGAATACTTTCCTACTAAATTTATAAGACATAAGCATTCAATATTTGAGTAAACAAAGAGAAAATAAAGCTATCTATTGGGTTTCACTAAAAAGTCCATTGGAAGACTTGACTATTGTTGTTAAAAGATATAGGCATTCATATTATAGAGCCACAAACCACACTAGTAAAATAAAAACATGATAACATGGGATTCGAACCAATGACAGTCTTAATTTGATAGTGCAAACCCAACACCTTACTAACTGTGCTAACCAGACTGTGCATACCAGACCCACAATTTATCAGAGATTTAAGTGAATAAGCTACAGTGTCCAAGGTACTAAACATAATATATTCTATGGGGTGTCATAAGCAAGTCATTAGAAAACTTTCCTTCTAAATTTATAAGACATAAGCATTCAATATTTGAGTAAACAAAGAGAAAATAAAGCTATCTATTGGGTTTCACTAAAAAGTCCATTGGAAGACTTGACTATTGTTGTTAAAAGACATAGGCATTCATATTATAGAGCCACAAACCACACTAGTAAAATAAAAACATGATAACATGGGATTCGAACCAATGACAGTCTTAATTTGATAGTTCAAACCCAACACCTTACTAACTGTGCATACCATACACACAATTTGTCAGAGATTTAAGTGAATAAGCTACAGTGTCCAAGGTACTCAACATAATATATTCTATGGGGTGTCATAAGCAAGTCATTAGAATACTTTCCTACTAAATTTATAAGACATAAGCATTCAATATTTGAGTAAACAAAGAGAAAATAAAGCTATCTATTGGGTTTCACTAAAAAGTCCATTGGAAGACTTGACTATTGTTGTTAAAAGATATAGGCATTCATATTATAGAGCCACAACCCACACTAGTAAAATAAAAACATGATAACATGGGATTCGAACCAATGACAGTCTTAATTTGATAGTGCAAACCCAACACCTTACTAACTGTGCTAACCAGACTGTGCATACCAGACCTACAATTTGTCAGAGATTTAAGTGAATAAGCTACAGTGTCCAAGGTACTAAACATAATATATTCTATGGGGTGTCATAAGCAAGTCATTAGAAAACTTTCCTACTAAATTTATAAGACATAAGCATTCAATATTTGAGTAAACAAAGAGAAAATAAAGCTATCTATTGGGTTTCACTAAAAAGTCCATTGGAAGACTTGACTATTGTTGTTAAAAGACATAGGCATTCATATTATAGAGCCACAAACCACACTAGTAAAATAAAAACATGATAAAATGGGATTCAAACTAATGACAGTCTTAATTTGATAGTGCAAACCCAACACCTTACTAACTGTGCTAACCAGACTGTGCATACCAGACCTACAATTTATCAGAGATTTAAGTGAATAAGCTACAGTGTCCAAACCACACTAGTAAAATAAAAACATGATAACATGGGATTCGAACCAATGACAGTCTTAATTTAATAGTGCAAACCCAACACCTTACTAACTGTGCTAACCAGACTGTGCATGCCATACCCCCAATTTATAAGAGATTTAAGTGAATAAGCTACAGTGTCCAAGGTACTAAACATAATATATTCTATGGGGTGTCATAAGCAAGTCATTAGAATACTTTCCTACTAAATTTATAAGACATAAGCATTCAATATTTGAGTAAACAAAGAGAAAATAAAGCTATCTATTGGGTTTCACTAAAAAGTCCATTGGAAGACTTGACTATTGTTGTTAAAAGATATAGGCATTCATATTATAGAGCCACAAACCACACTAGTAAAATAAAAACATGATAACATGGGATTCGAACCAATGACAGTCTTAATTTGATAGTGCAAACCCAACACCTTACTAACTGTGCTAACCAGACTGTGCATACCAAATCCACAATTTATCAGAGATTTAAGTGAATAAGCTACAGTGTCCAAGGTACTAAACATAATATATTCGATGGGGTGTCATAAGCAAGTCATTAGAATACTTTCCTACTAAATTTATAAGACATAAGCATTCAATATTTGAGTAAACAAAGAGAAAATAAAGCTATCTATTGGGTTTCACTAAAAAGTCCATTGGAAGACTTGACTATTGTTGTTAAAAGATATAGGCATTCATATTATAGAGCCACAAACCACACTAGTAAAATAAAAACATGACAACATGGGATTCGAACCAATGACAGTCTTAATTTGATAGTGCAAACACAACACCTTACTAACTGTGCTAACCAGACTGTGCATACTGCACAATCAATTTATCAGAGATTTAAGTGAATAAGCTACAGTGTCCAAGGTACTAAACATAATATATTCTATGGGGTGTCATAAGCAAGTCATTAGAATACTTTCCTACTAAATTTATAAGACATAAGCATTCAATATTTGAGTAAACAAAGAGAAAATAAAGCTATCTATTGGGTTTCACTAAAAAGTCCATTGGAAGACTTGACTATTGTTGTTAAAAGACATAGGCATTCATATTATAGAGCCACAAACCACACTAGTAAAATAAAAACATGATAACATGGGATTCGAACCAATGACAGTCTTAATTTGATAGTTCAAACCCAACACCTTACTAACTGTGCATACCATACACACAATTTGTCAGAGATTTAAGTGAATAAGCTACAGTGTCCAAGGTACTCAACATAATATATTCTATGGGGTGTCATAAGCAAGTCATTAGAATACTTTCCTACTAAATTTATAAGACATAAGCATTCAATATTTGAGTAAACAAAGAGAAAATAAAGCTATCTATTGGGTTTCACTAAAAAGTCCATTGGAAGACTTGACTATTGTTGTTAAAAGATATAGGCATTCATATTATAGAGCCACAACCCACACTAGTAAAATAAAAACATGATAACATGGGATTCGAACCAATGACAGTCTTAATTTGATAGTGCAAACCCAACACCTTACTAACTGTGCTAACCAGACTGTGCATACCAGACCTACAATTTGTCAGAGATTTAAGTGAATAAGCTACAGTGTCCAAGGTACTAAACATAATATATTCTATGGGGTGTCATAAGCAAGTCATTAGAAAACTTTCCTACTAAATTTATAAGACATAAGCATTCAATATTTGAGTAAACAAAGAGAAAATAAAGCTATCTATTGGGTTTCACTAAAAAGTCCATTGGAAGACTTGACTATTGTTGTTAAAAGACATAGGCATTCATATTATAGAGCCACAAACCACACTAGTAAAATAAAAACATGATAAAATGGGATTCAAACTAATGACAGTCTTAATTTGATAGTGCAAACCCAACACCTTACTAACTGTGCTAACCAGACTGTGCATACCAGACCTACAATTTATCAGAGATTTAAGTGAATAAGCTACAGTGTCCAAACCACACTAGTAAAATAAAAACATGATAACATGGGATTCGAACCAATGACAGTCTTAATTTAATAGTGCAAACCCAACACCTTACTAACTGTGCTAACCAGACTGTGCATGCCATACCCCCAATTTATAAGAGATTTAAGTGAATAAGCTACAGTGTCCAAGGTACTAAACATAATATATTCTATGGGGTGTCATAAGCAAGTCATTAGAATACTTTCCTACTAAATTTATAAGACATAAGCATTCAATATTTGAGTAAACAAAGAGAAAATAAAGCTATCTATTGGGTTTCACTAAAAAGTCCATTGGAAGACTTGACTATTGTTGTTAAAAGATATAGGCATTCATATTATAGAGCCACAAACCACACTAGTAAAATAAAAACATGATAACATGGGATTCGAACCAATGACAGTCTTAATTTGATAGTGCAAACCCAACACCTTACTAACTGTGCTAACCAGACTGTGCATACCAAATCCACAATTTATCAGAGATTTAAGTGAATAAGCTACAGTGTCCAAGGTACTAAACATAATATATTCGATGGGGTGTCATAAGCAAGTCATTAGAATACTTTCCTACTAAATTTATAAGACATAAGCATTCAATATTTGAGTAAACAAAGAGAAAATAAAGCTATCTATTGGGTTTCACTAAAAAGTCCATTGGAAGACTTGACTATTGTTGTTAAAAGATATAGGCATTCATATTATAGAGCCACAAACCACACTAGTAAAATAAAAACATGACAACATGGGATTCGAACCAATGACAGTCTTAATTTGATAGTGCAAACACAACACCTTACTAACTGTGCTAACCAGACTGTGCATACTGCACAATCAATTTATCAGAGATTTAAGTGAATAAGCTACAGTGTCCAAGGTACTAAACATAATATATTCTATGGGGTGTCATAAGCAAGTCATTAGAATACTTTCCTACTAAATTTATAAGACATAAGCATTCAATATTTGAGTAAACAAAGAGAAAATAAAGCTATCTATTGGGTTTCACTAAAAAGTCCATTGGAAGACTTGACTATTGTTGTTAAAAGATATAGGCATTCATATTATAGAGCCACAAACCACACTAGTAAAATAAAAACATGATAACATGGGATTTGAACCAATGACAGTCTTAATTTGATAGTGCAAACCCAACACCTTACTAACTGTGCTAACCAAACTGTGCATGCCAGACCCACAATTTATCAGAGATTTAAGTGAATAAGCTACAGTGTCCAAGGTACTAAACATAATATATTCTATGGGGTGTCATAAGCAAGTCATTAGAAAACGTTCCTACTAAATTTATAAGACATAAGCATTCAATATCTGAGTAAACAAAGAAAAAATAAAGCTATCTATTGGGTTTCACTAAAAAGTCCATTGGAAGACTTGACTATTGTTGTTAAAAGATATAGGCATTCATATTATAGAGCCAACAACCACACTAGTAAAATAAAAACATGATAACATGGGATTCTAACCAATGACAGTCTTAATTTGATAGTGCAAACCCAACACCTTACTAACTGTGCTAACCAGACTGTGCATTCCAGACCCACAGTTTATCAGAGATTTAAGTGAATAAGCTACAGTGTCCAAGGTACTAAACATAATATATTCTATGGGGTGTCATAAGCAAGTCATTAGAAAACTTTCCTACTAAATTTATAAGACATAAGCATTCAATATTTGAGTAAACAAAGAGAAAATAAAGCTATCTATTGGGTTGCACTAAAAAGTCCATTGGAAGACTTGACTATTTTTGTTAGAAGATATAGGCATTCATATTATAGAGCCACAAACCACACTAGTAAAATAAAAACATGATAACATGGGATTCGAACCAATGACAGTCTTAATTTGATAGTTCAAACCCAACACCTTACTAACTGTGCATAACATACACACAATTTGTCAGAGATTTAAGTGAATAAGCTACAGTGTCCAAGGTACTCAACATAATATATTCTATGGGGTGTCATAAGCAAGTCATTAGAATACTTTCCTACTAAATTTATAAGACATAGGCATTCAATATTTGAGTAAACAAAGAGAAAATAAAGCTATCTATTGGGTTTCACTAAAAAGTCCATTGGAAGACTTGACTATTGTTGTTAAAAGACATAGGCATTCATATTATAGAGCCACAAACCACACTAGTAAAATAAAAACATAATAACATGGGATTCAAACCAATGACAGTCTTAATTTGATAGTGCAAACACAACAGCTTACTAACTGTGCTAACCAGACTATGCATACCACACAAACAATTTATCAGAGATTTAAGTGAATAAGCTACAGTGTCCAAGGTACTAAACATAATATATTCTATGGGGTGTCATAAGCAAGTCATTAGAAAACTTTCCTACTAAATTTATAAGACATAAGCATTCAATATTTGAGTAAACAAAGAGAAAATAAAGCTATCTATTGGGTTTCACTAAAAAGTCCATTGGAAGACTTGACTATTGTTGTTAAAAGACATAGGCATTCATATTATAGAGCCACAAACCACACTAGTAAAATAAAAACATGATAAAATGGGATTCAAACTAATGACAGTCTTAATTTGATAGTGCAAACCCAACACCTTACTAACTGTGCTAACCAGACTGTGCATACCAGACCTACAATTTATCAGAGATTTAAGTGAATAAGCTACAGTGTCCAAACCACACTAGTAAAATAAAAACATGATAACATGGGATTCGAACCAATGACAGTCTTAATTTAATAGTGCAAACCCAACACCTTACTAACTGTGCTAACCAGACTGTGCATGCCATACCCCCAATTTATAAGAGATTTAAGTGAATAAGCTACAGTGTCCAAGGTACTAAACATAATATATTCTATGGGGTGTCATAAGCAAGTCATTAGAATACTTTCCTACTAAATTTATAAGACATAAGCATTCAATATTTGAGTAAACAAAGAGAAAATAAAGCTATCTATTGGGTTTCACTAAAAAGTCCATTGGAAGACTTGACTATTGTTGTTAAAAGATATAGGCATTCATATTATAGAGCCACAAACCACACTAGTAAAATAAAAACATGATAACATGGGATTCGAACCAATGACAGTCTTAATTTGATAGTGCAAACCCAACACCTTACTAACTGTGCTAACCAGACTGTGCATACCAAATCCACAATTTATCAGAGATTTAAGTGAATAAGCTACAGTGTCCAAGGTACTAAACATAATATATTCGATGGGGTGTCATAAGCAAGTCATTAGAATACTTTCCTACTAAATTTATAAGACATAAGCATTCAATATTTGAGTAAACAAAGAGAAAATAAAGCTATCTATTGGGTTTCACTAAAAAGTCCATTGGAAGACTTGACTATTGTTGTTAAAAGATATAGGCATTCATATTATAGAGCCACAAACCACACTAGTAAAATAAAAACATGACAACATGGGATTCGAACCAATGACAGTCTTAATTTGATAGTGCAAACACAACACCTTACTAACTGTGCTAACCAGACTGTGCATACTGCACAATCAATTTATCAGAGATTTAAGTGAATAAGCTACAGTGTCCAAGGTACTAAACATAATATATTCTATGGGGTGTCATAAGCAAGTCATTAGAATACTTTCCTACTAAATTTATAAGACATAAGCATTCAATATTTGAGTAAACAAAGAGAAAATAAAGCTATCTATTGGGTTTCACTAAAAAGTCCATTGGAAGACTTGACTATTGTTGTTAAAAGATATAGGCATTCATATTATAGAGCCACAAACCACACTAGTAAAATAAAAACATGATAACATGGGATTCGAACCAATGACAGTCTTAATTTGATAGTGCAAACCCAACACCTTACTAACTGTGCTAACCAGACTGTGCATACCAGACCCACAATTTATCAGAGATTTAAGTGAATAAGCTACAGTGTCCAAGGTACTAAACATAATATATTCTATGGGGTGTCATAAGCAAGTCATTAGAAAACTTTCCTTCTAAATTTATAAGACATAAGCATTCAATATTTGAGTAAACAAAGAGAAAATAAAGCTATCTATTGGGTTTCACTAAAAAGTCCATTGGAAGACTTGACTATTGTTGTTAAAAGACATAGGCATTCATATTATAGAGCCACAAACCACACTAGTAAAATAAAAACATGATAACATGGGATTCGAACCAATGACAGTCTTAATTTGATAGTTCAAACCCAACACCTTACTAACTGTGCATACCATACACACAATTTGTCAGAGATTTAAGTGAATAAGCTACAGTGTCCAAGGTACTCAACATAATATATTCTATGGGGTGTCATAAGCAAGTCATTAGAATACTTTCCTACTAAATTTATAAGACATAAGCATTCAATATTTGAGTAAACAAAGAGAAAATAAAGCTATCTATTGGGTTTCACTAAAAAGTCCATTGGAAGACTTGACTATTGTTGTTAAAAGATATAGGCATTCATATTATAGAGCCACAACCCACACTAGTAAAATAAAAACATGATAACATGGGATTCGAACCAATGACAGTCTTAATTTGATAGTGCAAACCCAACACCTTACTAACTGTGCTAACCAGACTGTGCATACCAGACCTACAATTTGTCAGAGATTTAAGTGAATAAGCTACAGTGTCCAAGGTACTAAACATAATATATTCTATGGGGTGTCATAAGCAAGTCATTAGAAAACTTTCCTACTAAATTTATAAGACATAAGCATTCAATATTTGAGTAAACAAAGAGAAAATAAAGCTATCTATTGGGTTTCACTAAAAAGTCCATTGGAAGACTTGACTATTGTTGTTAAAAGACATAGGCATTCATATTATAGAGCCACAAACCACACTAGTAAAATAAAAACATGATAAAATGGGATTCAAACTAATGACAGTCTTAATTTGATAGTGCAAACCCAACACCTTACTAACTGTGCTAACCAGACTGTGCATACCAGACCTACAATTTATCAGAGATTTAAGTGAATAAGCTACAGTGTCCAAACCACACTAGTAAAATAAAAACATGATAACATGGGATTCGAACCAATGACAGTCTTAATTTGATAGTGCAAACCCAACACCTTACTAACTGTGCTAACCAGACTGTGCATGCCATACCCCCAATTTATAAGAGATTTAAGTGAATAAGCTACAGTGTCCAAGGTACTAAACATAATATATTCTATGGGGTGTCATAAGCAAGTCATTAGAATACTTTCCTACTAAATTTATAAGACATAAGCATTCAATATTTGAGTAAACAAAGAGAAAATAAAGCTATCTATTGGGTTTCACTAAAAAGTCCATTGGAAGACTTGACTATTGTTGTTAAAAGATATAGGCATTCATATTTTAGAGCCACAAACCACACTAGTAAAATAAAAACATGATAACATGGGATTCGAACCAATGACAGTCTTAATTTGATAGTGCAAACCCAACACCTTACTAACTGTGCTAACCAGACTGTGCATACCAAATCCACAATTTATCAGAGATTTAAGTGAATAAGCTACAGTGTCCAAGGTACTAAACATAATATATTCGATGGGGTGTCATAAGAAAGTCATTAGAATACTTTCCTACTAAATTTATAAGACATAAGCATTCAATATTTGAGTAAACAAAGAGAAAATAAAGCTATCTATTGGGTTTCACTAAAAAGTCCATTGGAAGACTTGACTATTGTTGTTAAAAGATATAGGCATTCATATTATAGAGCCACAAACCACACTAGTAAAATAAAAACATGACAACATGGGATTCGAACCAATGACAGTCTTAATTTGATAGTGCAAACACAACACCTTACTAACTGTGCTAACCAGACTGTGCATACTGCACAATCAATTTATCAGAGATTTAAGTGAATAAGCTACAGTGTCCAAGGTACTAAACATAATATATTCTATGGGGTGTCATAAGCAAGTCATTAGAATACTTTCCTACTAAATTTATAAGACATAAGCATTCAATATTTGAGTAAACAAAGAGAAAATAAAGCTATCTATTGGGTTTCACTAAAAAGTCCATTGGAAGACTTGACTATTGTTGTTAAAAGATATAGGCATTCATATTATAGAGCCACAAACCACACTAGTAAAATAAAAACATGATAACATGGGATTTGAACCAATGACAGTCTTAATTTGATAGTGCAAACCCAACACCTTACTAACTGTGCTAACCAAACTGTGCATGCCAGACCCACAATTTATCAGAGATTTAAGTGAATAAGCTACAGTGTCCAAGGTACTAAACATAATATATTCTATGGGGTGTCATAAGCAAGTCATTAGAAAACGTTCCTACTAAATTTATAAGACATAAGCATTCAATATCTGAGTAAACAAAGAAAAAATAAAGCTATCTATTGGGTTTCACTAAAAAGTCCATTGGAAGACTTGACTATTGTTGTTAAAAGATATAGGCATTCATATTATAGAGCCAACAACCACACTAGTAAAATAAAAACATGATAACATGGGATTCTAACCAATGACAGTCTTAATTTGATAGTGCAAACCCAACACCTTACTAACTGTGCTAACCAGACTGTGCATTCCAGACCCACAGTTTATCAGAGATTTAAGTGAATAAGCTACAGTGTCCAAGGTACTAAACATAATATATTCTATGGGGTGTCATAAGCAAGTCATTAGAAAACTTTCCTACTAAATTTATAAGACATAAGCATTCAATATTTGAGTAAACAAAGAGAAAATAAAGCTATCTATTGGGTTGCACTAAAAAGTCCATTGGAAGACTTGACTATTTTTGTTAGAAGATATAGGCATTCATATTATAGAGCCACAAACCACACTAGTAAAATAAAAACATGATAACATGGGATTCGAACCAATGACAGTCTTAATTTGATAGTTCAAACCCAACACCTTACTAACTGTGCATAACATACACACAATTTGTCAGAGATTTAAGTGAATAAGCTACAGTGTCCAAGGTACTCAACATAATATATTCTATGGGGTGTCATAAGCAAGTCATTAGAATACTTTCCTACTAAATTTATAAGACATAGGCATTCAATATTTGAGTAAACAAAGAGAAAATAAAGCTATCTATTGGGTTTCACTAAAAAGTCCATTGGAAGACTTGACTATTGTTGTTAAAAGACATAGGCATTCATATTATAGAGCCACAAACCACACTAGTAAAATAAAAACATAATAACATGGGATTCAAACCAATGACAGTCTTAATTTGATAGTGCAAACACAACAGCTTACTAACTGTGCTAACCAGACTATGCATACCACACAAACAATTTATCAGAGATTTAAGTGAATAAGCTACAGTGTCCAAGGTACTAAACATAATATATTCTATGGGGTGTCATAAGCAAGTCATTAGAAAACTTTCCTACTAAATTTATAAGACATAAGCATTCAATATTTGAGTAAACAAAGAGAAAATAAAGCTATCTATTGGGTTTCACTAAAAAGTCCATTGGAAGACTTGACTATTGTTGTTAAAAGATATAGGCATTCATATTATAGAGCCACAAACCACACTAGTAAAATAAAAACATGATAACATGGGATTCGAACCAATGACAGTCTTAATTTGATAGTGCAAACCCAACACCTTACTAACTGTGCTAACCAGACTGTGCATACCAAATCCACAATTTATCAGAGATTTAAGCGAATAAGCTACAGTGTCCAAGGTACTAAACATAATATATTCGATGGGGTGTCATAAGCAAGTCATTAGAATACTTTCCTACTAAATTTATAAGACATAAGCATTCAATATTTGAGTAAACAAAGAGAAAATAAAGCTATCTATTGGGTTTCACTAAAAAGTCCATTGGAAGACTTGACTATTGTTGTTAAAAGATATAGGCATTCATATTATAGAGCCACAAACCACACTAGTAAAATAAAAACATGATAACATGGGATTCGAACCAATGACAGTCTTAATTTGATAGTGCAAACCCAACACCTTACTAACTGTGCTAACCAGACTGTGCATACCAAATCCACAATTTATCAGAGATTTAAGTGAATAAGCTACAGTGTCCAAGGTACTAAACATAATATATTCGATGGGGTGTCATAAGCAAGTCATTAGAATACTTTCCTACTAAATTTATAAGACATAAGCATTCAATATTTGAGTAAACAAAGAGAAAATAAAGCTATCTATTGGGTTTCACTAAAAAGTCCATTGGAAGACTTGACTATTGTTGTTAAAAGATATAGGCATTCATATTATAGAGCCACAAACCACACTAGTAAAATAAAAACATGACAACATGGGATTCGAACCAATGACAGTCTTAATTTGATAGTGCAAACACAACACCTTACTAACTGTGCTAACCAGACTGTGCATACTGCACAATCAATTTATCAGAGATTTAAGTGAATAAGCTACAGTGTCCAAGGTACTAAACATAATATATTCTATGGGGTGTCATAAGCAAGTCATTAGAATACTTTCCTACTAAATTTATAAGACATAAGCATTCAATATTTGAGTAAACAAAGAGAAAATAAAGCTATCTATTGGGTTTCACTAAAAAGTCCATTGGAAGACTTGACTATTGTTGTTAAAAGATATAGGCATTCATATTATAGAGCCACAACCCACACTAGTAAAATAAAAACATGATAACATGGGATTCGAACCAATGACAGTCTTAATTTGATAGTTCAAACCCAACACCTTACTAACTGTGCATACCATACACACAATTTGTCAGAGATTTAAGTGAATAAGCTACAGTGTCCAAGGTACTCAACATAATATATTCTATGGGGTGTCATAAGCAAGTCATTAGAATACTTTCCTACTAAATTTATAAGACATAAGCATTCAATATTTGAGTAAACAAAGAGAAAATAAAGCTATCTATTGGGTTTCACTAAAAAGTCCATTGGAAGACTTGACTATTGTTGTTAAAAGATATAGGCATTCATATTATAGAGCCACAACCCACACTAGTAAAATAAAAACATGATAACATGGGATTCGAACCAATGACAGTCTTAATTTGATAGTGCAAACCCAACACCTTACTAACTGTGCTAACCAGACTGTGCACACCAGACCTACAATTTGTCAGAGATTTAAGTGAATAAGCTACAGTGTCCAAGGTACTAAACATAATATATTCTATGGGGTGTCATAAGCAAGTCATTAGAAAACTTTCCTACTAAATTTATAAGACATAAGCATTCAATATTTGAGTAAACAAAGAGAAAATAAAGCTATCTATTGGGTTTCACTAAAAAGTCCATTGGAAGACTTGACTATTGTTGTTAAAAGACATAGGCATTCATATTATAGAGCCACAAACCACACTAGTAAAATAAAAACATGATAAAATGGGATTCAAACTAATGACAGTCTTAATTTGATAGTGCAAACCCAACACCTTACTAACTGTGCTAACCAGACTGTGCATACCAGACCTACAATTTATCAGAGATTTAAGTGAATAAGCTACAGTGTCCAAACCACACTAGTAAAATAAAAACATGATAACATGGGATTCGAACCAATGACAGTCTTAATTTAATAGTGCAAACCCAACACCTTACTAACTGTGCTAACCAGACTGTGCATGCCATACCCCCAATTTATAAGAGATTTAAGTGAATAAGCTACAGTGTCCAAGGTACTAAACATAATATATTCTATGGGGTGTCATAAGCAAGTCATTAGAATACTTTCCTACTAAATTTATAAGACATAAGCATTCAATATTTGAGTAAACAAAGAGAAAATAAAGCTATCTATTGGGTTTCACTAAAAAGTCCATTGGAAGACTTGACTATTGTTGTTAAAAGATATAGGCATTCATATTATAGAGCCACAAACCACACTAGTAAAATAAAAACATGATAACATGGGATTCGAACCAATGACAGTCTTAATTTGATAGTGCAAACCCAACACCTTACTAACTGTGCTAACCAGACTGTGCATACCAAATCCACAATTTATCAGAGATTTAAGTGAATAAGCTACAGTGTCCAAGGTACTAAACATAATATATTCGATGGGGTGTCATAAGCAAGTCATTAGAATACTTTCCTACTAAATTTATAAGACATAAGCATTCAATATTTGAGTAAACAAAGAGAAAATAAAGCTATCTATTGGGTTTCACTAAAAAGTCCATTGGAAGACTTGACTATTGTTGTTAAAAGATATAGGCATTCATATTATAGAGCCACAAACCACACTAGTAAAATAAAAACATGACAACATGGGATTCGAACCAATGACAGTCTTAATTTGATAGTGCAAACACAACACCTTACTAACTGTGCTAACCAGACTGTGCATACTGCACAATCAATTTATCAGAGATTTAAGTGAATAAGCTACAGTGTCCAAGGTACTAAACATAATATATTCTATGGGGTGTCATAAGCAAGTCATTAGAATACTTTCCTACTAAATTTATAAGACATAAGCATTCAATATTTGAGTAAACAAAGAGAAAATAAAGCTATCTATTGGGTTTCACTAAAAAGTCCATTGGAAGACTTGACTATTGTTGTTAAAAGATATAGGCATTCATATTATAGAGCCACAAACCACACTAGTAAAATAAAAACATGATAACATGGGATTCGAACTAATGACAGTCTTAATTTGATAGTGCAAACCCAACACCTTACTAACTGTGCTAACCAGACTGTGCATACCAGACCCACAATTTATCAGAGATTTAAGTGAATAAGCTACAGTGTCCAAGGTACTAAACATAATATATTCTATGGGGTGGCATAAGCAAGTCATTAGAAAACTTTCCTTCTAAATTTATAAGACATAAGCATTCAATATTTGAGTAAACAAAGAGAAAATAAAGCTATCTATTGGGTTTCACTAAAAAGTCCATTGGAAGACTTGACTATTGTTGTTAAAAGACATAGGCATTCATATTATAGAGCCACAAACCACACTAGTAAAATAAAAACATGATAACATGGGATTCGAACCAATGACAGTCTTAATTTGATAGTTCAAACCCAACACCTTACTAACTGTGCATACCATACACACAATTTGTCAGAGATTTAAGTGAATAAGCTACAGTGTCCAAGGTACTCAACATAATATATTCTATGGGGTGTCATAAGCAAGTCATTAGAATACTTTCCTACTAAATTTATAAGACATAAGCATTCAATATTTGAGTAAACAAAGAGAAAATAAAGCTATCTATTGGGTTTCACTAAAAAGTCCATTGGAAGACTTGACTATTGTTGTTAAAAGATATAGGCATTCATATTATAGAGCCACAACCCACACTAGTAAAATAAAAACATGATAACATGGGATTCGAACCAATGACAGTCTTAATTTGATAGTGCAAACCCAACACCTTACTAACTGTGCTAACCAGACTGTGCATACCAGACCTACAATTTGTCAGAGATTTAAGTGAATAAGCTACAGTGTCCAAGGTACTAAACATAATATATTCTATGGGGTGTCATAAGCAAGTCATTAGAAAACTTTCCTACTAAATTTATAAGACATAAGCATTCAATATTTGAGTAAACAAAGAGAAAATAAAGCTATCTATTGGGTTTCACTAAAAAGTCCATTGGAAGACTTGACTATTGTTGTTAAAAGACATAGGCATTCATATTATAGAGCCACAAACCACACTAGTAAAATAAAAACATGATAAAATGGGATTCAAACTAATGACAGTCTTAATTTGATAGTGCAAACCCAACACCTTACTAACTGTGCTAACCAGACTGTGCATACCAGACCTACAATTTATCAGAGATTTAAGTGAATAAGCTACAGTGTCCAAACCACACTAGTAAAATAAAAACATGATAACATGGGATTCGAACCAATGACAGTCTTAATTTAATAGTGCAAACCCAACACCTTACTAACTGTGCTAACCAGACTGTGCATGCCATACCCCCAATTTATAAGAGATTTAAGTGAATAAGCTACAGTGTCCAAGGTACTAAACATAATATATTCTATGGGGTGTCATAAGCAAGTCATTAGAATACTTTCCTACTAAATTTATAAGACATAAGCATTCAATATTTGAGTAAACAAAGAGAAAATAAAGCTATCTATTGGGTTTCACTAAAAAGTCCATTGGAAGACTTGACTATTGTTGTTAAAAGATATAGGCATTCATATTATAGAGCCACAAACCACACTAGTAAAATAAAAACATGATAACATGGGATTCGAACCAATGACAGTCTTAATTTGATAGTGCAAACCCAACACCTTACTAACTGTGCTAACCAGACTGTGCATACCAAATCCACAATTTATCAGAGATTTAAGTGAATAAGCTACAGTGTCCAAGGTACTAAACATAATATATTCGATGGGGTGTCATAAGCAAGTCATTAGAATACTTTCCTACTAAATTTATAAGACATAAGCATTCAATATTTGAGTAAACAAAGAGAAAATAAAGCTATCTATTGGGTTTCACTAAAAAGTCCATTGGAAGACTTGACTATTGTTGTTAAAAGATATAGGCATTCATATTATAGAGCCACAAACCACACTAGTAAAATAAAAACATGACAACATGGGATTCGAACCAATGACAGTCTTAATTTGATAGTGCAAACACAACACCTTACTAACTGTGCTAACCAGACTGTGCATACTGCACAATCAATTTATCAGAGATTTAAGTGAATAAGCTACAGTGTCCAAGGTACTAAACATAATATATTCTATGGGGTGTCATAAGCAAGTCATTAGAATACTTTCCTACTAAATTTATAAGACATAAGCATTCAATATTTGAGTAAACAAAGAGAAAATAAAGCTATCTATTGGGTTTCACTAAAAAGTCCATTGGAAGACTTGACTATTGTTGTTAAAAGACATAGGCATTCATATTATAGAGCCACAAACCACACTAGTAAAATAAAAACATGATAAAATGGGATTCAAACTAATGACAGTCTTAATTTGATAGTGCAAACCCAACACCTTACTAACTGTGCTAACCAGACTGTGCATACCAGACCTACAATTTATCAGAGATTTAAGTGAATAAGCTACAGTGTCCAAGGTACTAAACATAATATATTCTATGGGGTGTCATAAGCAAGTCATTAGAATACTTTCCTACTAAATTTATAAGACATAAGCATTCAATATTTGAGTAAACAAAGAGAAAATAAAGCTATCTATTGGGTTTCACTAAAAAGTCCATTGGAAGACTTGACTATTGTTGTTAAAAGATATAGGCATTCATATTATAGAGCCACAAACCACACTAGTAAAATAAAAACATGATAACATGGGATTCGAACCAATGACAGTCTTAATTTGATAGTGCAAACCCAACACCTTACTAACTGTGCTAACCAGACTGTGCATACCAAATCCACAATTTATCAGAGATTTAAGTGAATAAGCTACAGTGTCCAAGGTACTAAACATAATATATTCGATGGGGTGTCATAAGCAAGTCATTAGAATACTTTCCTACTAAATTTATAAGACATAAGCATTCAATATTTGAGTAAACAAAGAGAAAATAAAGCTATCTATTGGGTTTCACTAAAAAGTCCATTGGAAGACTTGACTATTGTTGTTAAAAGATATAGGCATTCATATTATAGAGCCACAAACCACACTAGTAAAATAAAAACATGATAACATGGGATTCGAACCAATGACAGTCTTAATTTGATAGTGCAAACCCAACACCTTACTAACTGTGCTAACCAGACTGTGCATACCAAATCCACAATTTATCAGAGATTTAAGTGAATAAGCTACAGTGTCCAAGGTACTAAACATAATATATTCTATGGGGTGTCATAAGCAAGTCATTAGAATACTTTCCTACTAAATTTATAAGACATAAGCATTCAATATTTGAGTAAACAAAGAGAAAATAAAGCTATCTATTGGGTTTCACTAAAAAGTCCATTGGAAGACTTGACTATTGTTGTTAAAAGATATAGGCATTCATATTATAGAGCCACAAACCACACTAGTAAAATAAAAACATGATAACATGGGATTCGAACCAATGACAGTCTTAATTTGATAGTGCAAACACAACACCTTACTAACTGTGCTAACCAGACTGTGCATACCAAATCCACAATTTATCAGAGATTTAAGTGAATAAGCTACAGTGTCCAAGGTACTAAACATAATATATTCGATGGGGTGTCATAAGCAAGTCATTAGAATACTTTCCTACTAAATTTATAAGACATAAGCATTCAATATTTGAGTAAACAAAGAGAAAATAAAGCTATCTATTGGGTTTCACTAAAAAGTCCATTGGAAGACTTGACTATTGTTGTTAAAAGATATAGGCATTCATATTATAGAGCCACAAACCACACTAGTAAAATAAAAACATGACAACATGGGATTCGAACCAATGACAGTCTTAATTTGATAGTGCAAACACAACACCTTACTAACTGTGCTAACCAGACTGTGCATACTGCACAATCAATTTATCAGAGATTTAAGTGAATAAGCTACAGTGTCCAAGGTACTAAACATAATATATTCTATGGGGTGTCATAAGCAAGTCATTAGAATACTTTCCTACTAAATTTATAAGACATAAGCATTCAATATTTGAGTAAACAAAGAGAAAATAAAGCTATCTATTGGGTTTCACTAAAAAGTCAATTGGAAGACTTGACTATTGTTGTTAAAAGATATAGGCATTCATATTATAGAGCCACAAACCACACTAGTAAAATAAAAACATAACATGGGATTTGAACCAATGACAGTCTTAATTTGATAGTGCAAACCCAACACCTTACTAACTGTGCTAACCAAACTGTGCATGCCAGACCCACAATTTATCAGAGATTTAAGTGAATAAGCTACAGTGTCCAAGGTACTAAACATAATATATTCTATGGGGTGTCATAAGCAAGTCATTAGAAAACTTTCCTACTAAATTTATAAGACATAAGCATTCAATATTTGAGTAAACAAAGAGAAAATAAAGCTATCTATTGGGTTGCACTAAAAAGTCCATTGGAAGACTTGACTATTTTTGTTAGAAGATATAGGCATTCATATTATAGAGCCACAAACCACACTAGTAAAATAAAAACATGATAACATGGGATTCGAACCAATGACAGTCTTAATTTGATAGTTCAAACCCAACACCTTACTAACTGTGCATAACATACACACAATTTGTCAGAGATTTAAGTGAATAAGCTACAGTGTCCAAGGTACTCAACATAATATATTCTATGGGGTGTCATAAGCAAGTCATTAGAATACTTTCCTACTAAATTTATAAGACATAAGCATTCAATATTTGAGTAAACAAAGAGAAAATAAAGCTATCTATTGGGTTTCACTAAAAAGTCCATTGGAAGACTTGACTATTGTTGTTAAAAGATATAGGCATTCATATTATAGAGCCACAAACCACACTAGTAAAATAAAAACATGATAACATGTGATTCGAACCAATGACAGTCTTAATTTGATAGTGCGAACCCAACACCTTACTAACTGTGCTAACCAGACTGTGCATACCAGACCCACAATTTATCAGAGATTTAAGTGAATACGCTACAGTGTCCAAGGTACTAAACATAATATATTCTATGGGGTGTCATAAGCAAGTCATTAGAATACTTTCCTACCAAATTTATAAGACATAAGCATTCAATATTTGAGTAAACAAAGAGAAAATAAAGCTATCTATTGGGTTTCACTAAAAAGTCCATTGGAAGACTTGACTATTGTTGTTAAAAGACATAGGCATTCATATTATAGAGCCACAAACCACACTAGTAAAATAAAAACATAATAACATGGGATTCAAACCAATGACAGTCTTAATTTGATAGTGCAAACACAACACCTTACTAACTGTGCTAACCAGACTATGCATACCACACAAACAATTTATCAGAGATTTAAGTGAATAAGCTACAGTGTCCAAACCACACTAGTAAAATAAAAACATGATAACATGGGATTCGAACCAATGACAGTCTTAATTTAATAGTGCAAACCCAACACCTTACTAACTGTGCTAACCAGACTGTGCATGCCATACCCACAATTTATAAGAGATTTAAGTGAATAAGCTACAGTGTCCAAGGTACTAAACATAATATATTCTATGGGGTGTCATAAGCAAGTCATTAGAATACTTTCCTACTAAATTTATAAGACATAAGCATTCAATATTTGAGTAAACAAAGAGAAAATAAAGCTATCTATTGGGTTTCACTAAAAAGTCCATTGGAAGACTTGACTATTGTTGTTAAAAGATATAGGCATTCATATTATAGAGCCACAAACCACACTAGTAAAATAAAAACATGATAACATGGGATTCGAACCAATGACAGTCTTAATTTGATAGTGCAAACCCAACACCTTACTAACTGTGCTAACCAGACTGTGCATACCAAATCCACAATTTATCAGAGATTTAAGTGAATAAGCTACAGTGTCCAAGGTACTAAACATAATATATTCGATGGGGTGTCATAAGCAAGTCATTAGAATACTTTCCTACTAAATTTATAAGACATAAGCATTCAATATTTGAGTAAACAAAGAGAAAATAAAGCTATCTATTGGGTTTCACTAAAAAGTCCATTGGTAGACTTGACTATTGTTGTTAAAAGATATAGGCATTCATATTATAGAGCCACAAACCACACTAGTAAAATAAAAACATGACAACATGGGATTCGAACCAATGACAGTCTTAATTTGATAGTTCAAACCCAACACCTTACTAACTGTGCATAACATACACACAATTTGTCAGAGATTTAAGTGAATAAGCTACAGTGTCCAAGGTACTAAACATAATATATTCTATGGGGTGTCATAAGCAAGTCATTAGAATACTTTCCTACTAAATTTATAAGACATAAGCATTCAATATTTGAGTAAACAAAGAGAAAATAAAGCTATCTATTGGGTTTCACTAAAAAGTCCATTGGAAGACTTGACTATTGTTGTTAAAAGATATAGGCATTCATATTATAGAGCCAACAACCACACTAGTAAAATAAAAACATGATAACATTGGATTTGAACCAATGACAGTCTAAATTTGATAGTGCAAACCCAACACCTTACTATCTGTGCTAACCAGACTGTGCATACCAGACCCACAAATTATCAGAGATTTAAGTGAATAAGCTACAGTGTCCAAGGTACTAAACATAATATATTCTATGGAGTGTCATATATATAGTTATATGGGACTGCCAAGAGTTTAATTATAGGCTGCTGTATAGTAGCAACAATATCAACTGTATCCATCTGAATGTTCCTGTACTTATTCCCTCTAGAACCACTAGGGGTCTTATTAGAATTGACTATTACTGTTATTTTATTTATACCGGTCTGCTATTAAAATCTCGAATCTTTCAGATCCCCTTGAGACATAATGATTAACTCTATATACATATACATGTGTTTCCCCACTGTATACTCACATTAAAAGGTCATTTAAAGCCCATCAGATTATGTGTATTACGCTGCGCTCCACAGGTGTTGGAACGCAGCGTCTACTTCCGCCTCTGTATTTTGCGCTCCACGGAGCGCCCTTGTACTTCCTTCATGTGGAACGCAATAGGAAGTTGATAAGCCGCCCGAGGGTCACGTGATCGGGGGTGGTCACGTGATCGGGCGGGAAGATATGAACACACCACACTGTGCATTCATTGGTTAAAAACGGACATGTGACCGGAGATAGTCACATGACATAGAATTTAAAATATACTTATTCATTTTTTACAGGATTCTCCTTCTCGTTTTTTATAATAAAGATAAAAATAAGTATTGGTACTGTCTTCTGTTGTTGCTAAAATGGGATTTTAGTTATGTGAAATTCATTGATTCAACAGCTGTTTGTAATTGCTCCCTAATAGTTAGGGTATATATAATGTGCCAGTCAGAGACTGACTATATGCTCCTGAGGAAGCTGGCAGTGATCAGACCAGCGAAACGCGTTGAGCCACATTCTGCAGGACCACTGATATTGGATTTACCCTAATAGACTCTCTGGCAATTCACGGACTCTTTGCATCCACTGGATTTTTCCAAACACAAGTACTTTAAAGACCCGGACTTTCCCCTGCTGCTATTTGGATCTTATCTGCACAAAGATACCTAGGGGGACTTTTCTTATCCGGAAGCAAGTCTGGTAAATAATCTTGTCATCTAATGACTTGTGAATAATGTGGAAATAGAGCCCTAGCCAGAAACAGTGGACATTATATCCAACAAAAACGATAATTAGTGGCATCCTGCATTTTTAGATACATGAATTTTAGCAGCTGCTATATTTTTATTATTTTTCCTTGATGAATGGGGGTATTTTACTGCCTTTTATGAATGTATAAATAAATTTGTTATATATTTTTTACATTGGTAATCATTATTTGACTAACAGCCAGCGCCAGTACATCTTTTTTGTAGTAAAATAAGAACAAGCTTTCATGGTATTCAAACCAATGACCGGCTTAATTTGATAGTGCATACCCAACACCTCACCAACTGTGCTAACCAGTCTGCATACCCATCACACAATTTATCAGAGATTTAAGTAAATAAGCTACAATGTCCAAGGTACTAAACATGATATATTCTATGGGGTGTCATAAGCAAGTTGTTAGAATACTTTACTTCTAAAGTTATAAGACATATTCATTCAATATTTGAGTAAACAAAGAGAAAATAAAGCTATCTATTGGGTTTCACTTAATAGTCCATTGGAAGACTTGACTATTGTTGTTAAAAGACATGCATTCATATTATATAGCCACAAACCACAATACAGACTAGTAAAATAAAAACCTGCTTACATGGGATTCAAACCAATGACAGTTTTAATTTAATAGTGTAAACCCAACACCTTACCAACAGTGGTAATCAGTCTGCATACAAACCGCATAATTTATCAGAGATTTAAGTAAATAAGCTACAATGTCCAAGGTAAAAAACATGATATATTCTATGTGGTATTTCAGAAAAATTACAAAGAAATGTAGACAAGAACTCTCCTAGAGTGGGGCACTCAAAAGTGTAGTAATACGTATGCAACAATATAGGATCGAGAGAGAAATTATAATAAGACTTAACTTTTATTAAAGATCAAACATTAAAAATACTTGGAAATATTCTCTCTTATTCTAAAAAGGCGAAATATAAACACAATACATATAGTACAACATACAACAATTTAAAAGGTACAGGTTATTTGCAAACTCCAGCGGGCCTTGGCCCTTTCTATAATGGAGAATAAATATATGAATAAGACTCTAATAACAGTAAGTCAAGACCTTAAAGCATGTTTCGTGGTTCTGCTGCCTCGTATGTGCTATAGCATTATATACGTAGTGAGAGACCCTTACTCGTGCCAGTGTCTAGAGTCACAGACAGTGCCAGAGCATCCACAGAGAGTGTCTCTTTCGCTTCTGCTTTTGGTTGATGACACTAGGTCAGCGCAGCCAATGAGAGAGTTACTGACACTCTACCTGCTCTGGTGTTGAAAAATTAGGATGAACTGATAAACAATAGCAATTCGCTCTTAGATTAGAGAGATATAGAGAGTATGGAAGGCAAGACTGTACAGCAAATGTTGTGGCTCTGCTGCCACGCATGTGCTATTGCATTATATGCGTGTTGAGAGACCATTACTCATGCTAGTCTATGGAAATACAGACTGTGCCAGAACAATACACAGTGTGTCTCATTCGCCTCCAATACTGGCTGATGGTACTATGATCAGTGCAGCCAGTTTGGGGGTTACTGACACTCTGCTGTTCTTGTGTTGAAAGAGATGGAGGCACTATTAAATTAAATTAACTACAGGAAAAGGGGAATACCACATAGGCTCACTTTTCCATATAAGTACTGCGTCAATCACAGCTTCCCAACTTCACCTTAATGTATAATCTAGGGAAAGTTCATCCCTTTAACTAGTGCCCTCTAATGCCGCTTAATAGCTGGTCTCTAAAGAAGGGTGTACTGTATGACTAAGTCTCATTTATTTGCAACATATGTTGCCATATAAAACACACAATCCACAATAAAGATCAATGTATATTTTAGAGATAATACATTTCTCTCAGCAACCACCATAGGGAAATCTGGATTTTAGTATTCTATGTGCAAATATGAGTGATTAATCTAATTTATAACCTAGTACATAATTGTACACTGATTCTAATACAACATACTGACAGTATTATTCCGTTCACCTCTTATCTTATACTTCTAATTTCTTATTGCTATAAAAACAATTATTATCATTCTTCCAGGGAAACAACAATTGATTTTTTGTATTTCCTGACTGTGAAGCACGGTAAAAACACGTGCAGTGCCAGACAATCTGTTGCCCCTAGCAACAGTACTGACTCGTGTTTATATTAAATATCCCTAAACACAGGAAATATGCAGAATTAATTCCTCTAAACATATCATTATATGAAAGAGCACGGTTATTCACTTTTTGTGCTTGATCAGAACCTTTTTCATAAAACAATGATTTAATCAAGGAGGATGCTGACAGTTACGTCCAACGTGACTCCTGTCTTAGTATCTCCAGATTCTCACTGCTGTATTTTACAGATAGAGTTTATTCAATAAAAAGGACATAGTGGATTATACACATCTTAACTGTGAGACATTTTTAGGCACACAAATACACCCTCATAAGGCCTCTCACCCCTGGCAACCGTTATCATAGTAACCAATATTATTACATCATAAACCTGGATACACAGGGGTCATGCTCAGTACAACATAAATTGAAATACAGCGCCGGGCCGTCAGGCGCCTTTAGCTAGAGGCTCCACAGTTAAAGAGTGTCCTACGTCATACAACCTGTACCGGGGGCAGCCCGCCGTGCGCACTCAGCGGGGTGCTCGCAACGCTCCTTCCTTTAACGTACGTTTCGCCTGGTGGCTTGTTCACAAAGGGGGGAACAGCTCTCATCAGTGTCAATCCAGTTTCCTTTTTAAACCCTTATCCCCTCCCAAAAGGGGGCGTGAAAGCTGTTACCTTCTGTTCACAGAGGAATCATACACTCTCAGGTGTGTTTAATCACCTATGTAAAGTGTAACCTAGCAAGTAAACGGCTTTACTTATTGTTAAACATTATAGCCGTGTAACTCATTCTATACTGATTTAATAGCCGCACTGCTGTGCGCTCTAACACATATTGCAAAAGTTTTATCATAAAGCATAAAAGAAGAGTAAAAGAGAGGACAAAAGATTGCATGCTTTGATTATTGCATTAATCAGCCTGTCCATATGAAGCCTTCACCAATGTTAATTAGTGAACCCAATACATAGTTATGTTTAGTTCTGAAGAGGCATGTCACTATTTATTGGAAAAGAGGACAGACATGAGCATACATAACTAGTTAATCACAAAAAACACACCATATCGAACAAGGCATAAAGAGAGGCAAAATAAAGCATGAATAAACATAATGACCAAATAATAAAATGAAAATAAAATAATAAAAAGAATTAAATTAAAACAAAACTAAATATTATTAATACTAATTAAAGATACAAGACAACCTGTATTTCTGATCCTACACTATATAGACCACTTAGATAAGTGTATGTTGGATATTACACATATTGTATTTGCTTGCAGGTGTCTTTTTCCCTACTAAAGTAACATGTGAGGGTAGCGTCTATAGTATGACGCCTGCCCTTAATTCATACTGAAATCCATATTCAACTAAAGAAAAATAATGATAATAATGAAAAATAAAAATAAAGACTGAAAAAATTCATGAAAGAGTTGAGAGCACATAAACGGAAAAATCACTGTAAGCGTATTAATTAGTACAGGCACCAGAACCCTGGTGTCTACTTCATTAAACACCAGATTACAAGTTCTATTACTAAAGGGACAGTCCATACATAAGATATTCACTCTGTAATAATAGAACTGGCCCTTTATAAGGGTAAACAATCAATTAATGTATAACTACACCACTATATACAGATCCCTGTTCCAGCACATAAGACAAATAAGACTTCTAGTTTGTTGATGTGTTATAAAAGTGGAATGACGATACTAGCCATATTGTTATTAGCTTTAAACACTGCTACCATGCATAATTAAATTAATATCCTGCTGACAAAGATAATATCGTAGGTGCTATAATAATAAACTGCATAGTGTTAAGCTAATCTATCATGTGAATCATGAAGTGTCAATAAACATTGTTATGTAAACAAAAATAATTATAATTTATGCTCTTTAAACATTTACTATTTCTATTGATGTGAGAAAATATTTTCTATATAAAAAGAAAAGAAAAGAAAAAGAGACAGTGTATAAAGGACTCTTGAAAGCTGTGCGTTATACTATTCCCTCACATGTGAACAACCCCGTGTGGAGTCAATGATATATTTATCTTGATGTAATCATCAACAAAATCAGTGATTCTGTATGTGTTTGTGCTAACATATGACCGTATCAGCCTTATAGTGTTCAATCTGAATAGTAATAACACCAGACTGATTATTCCCTTCAAAAAAATTGTAGAGGAATATCTTGAAACCCAATGTGACTAAAAATTGTGAATTGTCTATACTAAAGAGACTAATTTGAAATTTTTAATGATGGACAGAAAAGAATAGCAGAAAAGAATAACAGTGTTGTTAAAGTTTTTTTAAAAGTAGCAGGGAGTGGCCTGGCAGCCGACTGAGAAGGATGTGGGTCTAAGGAGCTCCTTCTAGGGATTATTTATAGCCTTGCCTAGTTGCTATTTGGGGACCTCTTGCTGCCCCTTCCCTGGTGCCAGCCCTCCGTGGGCAGTTGAGGTTGCGGAGCCGGGGGGCACTTTAGGTCCCCCTGCAGGTTGCGGCCTTCTGCCTCATCTCAAGCCGGGGACTGTAGTGTGGAGAGCGCCCCCCGTCTATTACCTGCTGCACCGCCTGGACACAGAGACTCTCAGCCTGTTCCCCTAGCTGGCCTGGTGTGGTCGGGACCCGTCCTGCTGGCGGTGCAGAGCGGTGTGTCTGCCCTCCGCTGCCTTCGGATTTCTGGCTCCCGTCGCGGCTTCCCCCGCCGCCCGATACCGGAAGTGCGGGTCACTGCGGCCGAGGACTGCTCTCTCCGTGCGGCTGCACACTGCCACGATCTGAAGCCCCGGTACCGCTCCGGCCGGGGATACAAGTTACCGACAGCTGTCCCTGGACGGACGTGAAGCTGCGCTGCCGGGACAAGGGCTGAGACCCTCTCTGCCCTGCATAGAAGACGCCGCTGATCCTGCCTGTCTCCGCTGTCCCCCTCCTTCTCAGCGCGGGGGGCGCAGCTGTGGAAGCTCTCCCTACCGCCAAACAAGGCTTTCCCCGACGGCTCTCCCCGGACTAGTGACGGTGCTGCCGGGACGAGGGCTGAGACCCTGCGGGGAAGACGCCGCCGACTCCGCTGTCCCCCTCCTTCTCAGCACGGGAGCTGCAGCTGTGGAAGCTCTCCCTACAGCTAACCACGGCGTCCCCTGACAGCTCTCCCCAGAATTGAGACGGTGCTGCCGGGACGCAGGTTGGATACCCCACAAAGATTACTGCTACGGCGGCCTGCTCCTGCAGATACCCCCGCTGCTCCTACCCGACTCTGCCGTTCCCTCCCCCCTCGCTGCGGAAGCTCTCCCTGACCTCATCTCCCGGTGGTGCCCTCCACGCACCCTCGCTTGAATTGTGAGTAGCCGATCACCCTTGCAAACTGCCTCATCGGCCATTTTCTTTTATTATTATTATTATTATTATTTTTTATTATTATTATAATATATAATCGGCCCCCTGTTTCTACATATTGGCACCCCCCTCTCGCATGAATACTGGGAGAATGATCCACCGCCCCTCCTGTCCACCATTTTGCTCACGCAACTTTTAAGGATTACTGCCCTCCACATTGATCTTCATCCCTGTTGTGCTAATACCGTGCCCACCCCTCATGGACAAGTGGAGTTCAACACTGTTTTGACTTATTATTTCTGGAGACACTGCAGGTATCGATACTACAATATCCTGCTACCCTGCATGCTTCAGCTTTGGCTGCGCGATACTCCCTACTACCCTCGCGTCACCTCTGGTGCACCTGTATAGCAGTCAAAAGGGGAATACCATTTGAATCCACTGGCGCTCATGAAAACAAACAAAACAAACAATCATAGTGTGATATGTACATAAAGGTGAATGCAAGCACAGAAAATCTTTTGGTAGGTCTTATACCTATAATGTATGTCTAGCGTTTTAAGAGCAGACAAACACGCTTTCATGGGAGCTGGAATTTCACCAGTCTGGATTTAGTCCTCTTGTATTCCTCTCCTCGATGTTAGGCCCGAAAAAGAGAAGGACAAAGACCTCCAATAGTGCAACACCATTTATTTTCCAACAGACATAACATTACAATATTGGGGATAAGGATGGTCTCTCACCAGAGGAAGTGGTCTACGGAATAAGTAGACAAACACAGCGAAAATTAAGATGGTCACACCAGGCGTCCCTGGAAATCGCCGTCCAGATCCTCTGTTGGTATTCCAAGCATCTCCCCAAAACAAACAGCTCCTCCTGCCAACGCGTTTCGACACTCCAGTGTCTTTTTCAAGGCATGAGGAGAATGAGCCATTTCTACATATTTATACCCCCTTAATTGGGTAATTGTATCCCACCTATTTCCAGACATGGATCAGCTAACTCTAATGTCCCCGTTAAAATGCTAAACAAAGAACCCTTCCCTGAATCCACCCCATACTTTTCTGTTTGATGGATTTTCCCGCCATCAAACCAGTCCATGAGACGTCACAAGCACCCGGAAGTAGTCATCAGCCCAGCGTCTTAACCGGAAGTGACATCACCGCTATCGCGCCACTGCCGGTAACAAGCCTCGTGTGTGCCACAGATCTTCCTCTACCGCACCCAGATGTACTGGGTGTGCGGCTTCACTCGTCCTACCGGAAGTGTCCTATCCGCCCGGCATCCCCAGCCGTGGGTTCACGTCCGGCAAGTCAATACCGGAAGTGACGTCGCGTCATCACTCCGTTTCCGGAAGTAATACATAGGCATGCCGCAAACGTGTTATACCCAGATGCAATAGGTGTCCAGCTTCATTTGTCCTGCCGGAAGTGTATTGTCCTCCTAATATCCTCATTTAGCAGCAGTGGCCCTTCCCACAATAGTTCCAGTAAAAAACAGTCAAGTGTCCATTTAGATCCCTCAAAAGAAAGGAAAGTGTGCAAATATATTAGCAATATCACAATCAATTTAAAACACTCAATAAAATGATTTAAAAGACCTCATATAAACAAGTTGACAAATAGCAGCATCCCATCTAATTTAGACCCTCCCATATTCATTCAATGTCCGCCCAAAAGAAAACAATCATATAAACCACTTTAACTCAAAATCTTTGTTTAACCCTTTAGGGTAGCTGTATAGCAGTGGGTAGCTGTATAGCAGCTACCCACTGTTCCACGCACCAATCCCATTGGCTCCCAGACCCCTGCTTCCTTATTCCTGAAGCACCAACAGTTACTCTCCCCAACATTCCTGACCTGCAATTAAATGGTAAGTGGTGCTCCACAATTATACCCGCACCGCATCATACGTATACGTTTTGCTATTGTGTCTACCGAGTGCGCCTGAGCCACAACCACACCAGATTCTCCAGTGTTGCTGTCGCGCTACAACCAGTGCAACGGTGCCATAACGATACTGTGTCACGGAGCCACTACTGCCCCATTTCTACTACACCTGTGCAGCTTTTATGTCATATCCACAGCTGAGTTCATAACTACCCGCCTCGCAGGTCACGCTCCCGTTCTGCTCCCAGTGTGCTGAATCCACTGGTACTGACATCAATCTCCAGCTAGTGGTGTTCCCCGGAGGTGACGCATCCACCCTTCCCAGCAAGCTCTACTTCCCACCACACATTGCCTCCTGTAAGCTGATGCCTTGCTGACCCCCGGAGGACGCATCCTGAGCTTCTCCTTCTAAACTAGTAAGCTTTTCCTTGCAATTCCGCTGGAACTATTCCACAACTCCTCCACCATGAACAAATCTCAAGCTAAAAATACGAACCGACCTCAAGCTGATATTACACACCACTTTAACAAGAACGACAAATCGTCCCCCTCGAACTCGCACCCGGCCTCTCCCCGCCCACATACTGATTCAGACATAGCTTGTGAGGAAGCGCCAGCCACCAAGAAGGACATCTCTGATCTTAAGGCTCTTCTTGTGTCTCTTAACACCTCCCTCACCACCGAACTCCATAAAGTGGCGGGCGAACTGAAGCAAGACATTTCTGCTCTTGAGAAGCGCACCACAGCACTGGAATCCACCTCCTCCCAATGCTCTTCCTTTCACTCAAACACATATGCAGACCTGGAGTACCTCAGCCGTGAGCTTGAATTCCTGAAGGAGAAGAAAGAGAACTTGGAAAATCGGGAGAAACGCAACAACATCCGCGTCAGAAATATCCCTGAGTCTGTGGTGCCTGCTAACCTTCTCCCCTACCTCACTCGTTTCTTCACCTTCCTGGTACCATCCCTATCCCCTCCTGAACTGGGCATAGAACGCGCACACCACGCCTTACGCCCCAAACCTAAGGACTCTGAACCTCCCCGAGATGTGGTTCTCCGTTTCCTATCCTTTCGCATTAAAGAGCAAATCCTGTCGGTCAGTCGTAACTCCCCCCCGATACTCTTTGAAGGAACGAAACACCAGATATTTCAGGACTTGGCACCCATTACTATAGCCAAGCGCAGAGATCTCCGAGACGTTACGCTAACTCTTCGTGACCATGGCTACAAGTATCGCTGGGGGTTTCCCTTTCGCCTTCTGGTGGACGTCAATGGGCGTCAACACGTTATCCGCACTCCTGATGAGGGAAAAGGACTACTCCAGCAGTTGGACCTCCAACTTGCCTCCTCCTCAACTGCAACGAGTGATGGCGTCGCCACCTGGTCAGATCTTGCGACATCTGCCTTATTGTATCTCTACCCCCCATATGATGGCCTGGTGTAATCCTTCATAATATTTCATCTGTTTAGGTTCCATAGTACTGTTGTACCACAAGAATTTTGAGATACTACACTGTATATGTTCCTGTTGTGTTTGCAATTTACTGTTTTTATTGACTGTTATTTCCATACTTACTGTTTGATGTTATTACTTAGGGCTCAGGATGCACTTTCTCTACTTGCCTTCTCCCTTTCCGCTAGACCGTGCCCCCCCTCTACACTCAGGGAATTTCTATAACAGTCTTCCTATGGACTCTCCTTCTAGTACCCCCAATTGGGGTTTATCTTACCTTCTCTCGCTCCCTACCTAGAGCACCCCCCTGTCTTGCCTGGGTGCTCCAACTGTGTGGCCGACCTCCTCCTCGGGAGGTCTATACCCACATTTTGTTTTAGTTACTTCATTTATTTTCCACCTTTTCTTTCCCCAACCTCTCCTCTATCCCTCTTCCCCTCATTCTACACATCCATTCCGCTCATTCCCCCAACTCAATATGTCGCTCTGTATTTTGACGCTGAACGTAAGGGGTCTCAATACTCCTCAAAAACGCTCCATGCTACTATCATACGCCCGCTCTCAATCTGCCGACATCCTTTTTTTACAGGAGACTCACCTTAAACTTGGAAACCATCCCTCGCTGTCATCCAAACAATTCCCAACAGTTTATTATTCAAATAATCAGTCAAAACGTTGTGGAGTGGCGATCTTAATACGCAATTCAGTTCCTTTTGTACTGACCGACTCACTTCACAATGATAACGGACGTTTTCTCATACTGAAAGGTCAGCTTGGTGGGAAGGACATTACATTAGCTTCAGTGTATGCTCCTAATACAGGTCAATCTGCGTTTTTTCGCAGTTTTTTTCTTGAACTTCACAATTTTCACCGTGGTGAGGTTATACTGGGAGGTGACTTTAATTCTATTATTTCCCACACCCTCGACCGCTCCAGTAGTGCCTACCTTCCTTCTTGTCCCACTGGCTCTAGGACCTTGGGGAGGCAAATGGCCGAGGCTGGCCTGTTCGACACTTGGAGGGCTCTTTATCCCACAGCCAGGGACTATACTTACTATTCCCGCCCTCATGACTCCTACTCGAGGATCGATATGCTTCTTTGTTGCGCATCTTTAACCAATTCCCTTATTGACTCGACCATTCATTCTGTTCCCTGGTCAGACCACTCTGCTGTCACAATCCACCTAGACCTCGCGTCTCCTCACACGGGTGGGCATTTCTGGAGACTAAACGAGACACTCCTGAAGCTCCCAGACTTTCAGACTACCATATCTGCTAAATTATCTGAATATTTCAAAACTAACACTACGCCAGATGTATCCTTAATCACGGTGTGGGAAGCCCATAAAGCGACAATCAGGGGGGAGATTATCCGCTATGCTTCTCACCGCAAAAAAACCCAATTGGCCAACATGTCTGCCCTTTCAGCCAGCATCCAGAAGTTGGAAGCTGAACACAAGCGCACTCACTCGGCCACGGTACTAAAACAGCTGGATAAGGCGAGAGGTGACCTGAATACTATCACAGCAGAAAAAATGGAAAAATCCCTACGCTGGCTTGGTCAGAAATTTTACGATAAAGGCAACAAAGCTGACACCTTATTGGCTAACAAACTAAGGGCTAAACGTGCAGCACAAGTAGTAATCTCTCTAAAGGATAAAACTAGCACACTGTCCTATGATCCCAAAACCATCAACCAAACATTTAAGGAATACTACGAAACTTTATATAACCTCCCCTCACCTCTAGACTCCTCCGCATTCTCACAACAATGTAGGGACTATCTCGCATCTTGCGCCCTTCCATCCATTAGTCCTCACACACAACTTGGTCTTAGCCGGGATATTTCCGAGGAGGAAATTACACAAGCCCTCAAATCTCAAAAACCATCTAAAGCCCCCGGCCCGGACGGTTTTCCCATGATTTACTATAAATCCTTCACAACCCTCTTAGTTCCCCATCTTGCTGCACTGTTCAACTCCGTACTAGATGGATCCTATTTTCGCCCTGAATCCACAAAATCTAAAATTATAGTCATCCCTAAACCAGACAAAGATCACACTATATGTTCTAACTATAGGCCCATTTCCCTTCTGAACACTGACCTCAAACTATTCGCCAAAATCTTGGCCACTAGACTCAATGCGATATTACCAACCCTGATAGACCCGGACTAGATAACACGCGTAGAACCATCAATCTAATCCAACATATTAATCGGTTTAAACTACTCTCGGTGGGCTGGCGATGGACGCCGAAAAGGCATTTGACCGGGTTTCTTGGCCTTTTTTGTTCCATACCCTTGAAGCTTTCGGCCTTAATGGCCGTTTTCTTCATGCTGTCAGGACCTTATACCACAACCCCTCTTCAGTGGTCACGACCAATGGTATTTGTTCAGAACCCTTTAAACTGAATAATGGTACTAAGCAGGGATGCCCCCTCTCCCCTCTACTCTTTGCGCTCTGTATTGAGCCATTAGCTGCACAAATTAGAGCCAATAACATAATCTCTGGAGTTTCTCTGGGTGACCAACAATACAAAATATCATTATTTGCAGATGACATACTCTTTACCCTGACTAACCCCACTGTCTCTCTCCCCCCCATGCTACATGAACTACGCAGATTCGGTTCCCTCTCGGGTTACAAAATCAATGAGGGGAAATCCGAGGCGCTATCCCTTCATATCCCACGCCAAACGCGACTGAACTTGGAATCTGCTTTTAATTTTCAATGGCGACCCACCCAGATCCGTTACTTGGGTATATATGTCACCAAGCAATACTCCCATTTATACCATGCCAATTACGCCCCCCTTCTCAGACGGCTTCAACAAGATATATCAACCTGGAAATCCCTTTATATATCTTGGATTGGAAGGCTCAATGCAGTAAAAATGAATGCCCTTCCTAAATTATTGCACCTATTCCAAACACTCCCGATTAGGGTTCCAGCACATGTCCTCCAATCTCTACAAGCCCTGTTTGGGAAATTTATATGGGCAGGCAAAAAAAACGAGATTAAGCCGTCTGGTACTGTCCAAATCCACAGACAATGGCGGTCTAGGCCTTCCCCTACTGCAAAATTATTACTATGCTACACAATTGAGTCACATTATCTCATGGCATTCCCCTCCCGGACTGAAAAAGTGGGTCGACATTGAAAATGCGTTATCTCCAGATCTTAGTGTAGACTCTCTCCCATGGCTGCCCCGGATTCACAGGCCGGCCTCGGCCTACGCCTATCCCTCTATCCATTTTACCCTGACGACGTGGGACACGATTAACAAGCGTTTATCCCTCACGATTTACCCCTCCCCCTTAACGTCCCTTTGGAGACACCCCCTATTCCCGCCAGGATTTTCTGATAAATGGGCTGCCCCCTGGCTAGCGGCCGGCATCACTCGCTTTATGCACATTGCTGGGCACTCGGCTCCGTCCACTTTTGCAGGTTTTTAAGAACGATACCACCTCCCCGCGGCTTTGCACTACTCTTACCTGTAGATCCACCATTTTGTACATACTTACCGCAACTCTAAACCCTTTCGCCAACCATCTCTTTTTGAACGCCAATGTCTATACTCGGTTGGCTGTAGCGGTGCCATCTCTATGCTGTACCATTCTATGCTATCCGCCAAATCCCCCCACAAAGAATCTTTCGAAACTGCCTGGGAACACGACCTTGGCACACAGTTTGACGATGAGGAATGGTCTCGTATCCGACTTCGGATCGCTAAAGCCTCCATTAGTGTCGGCATCAGGGAGACGACCTACAAGGTGTACACCCGTTGGTATTTGACCCCTGACAAACTTCATCGTATATATCCACATTCCTCATCCCAGTGTTGGCGAGGCTGTGGCATGGTGGGCACCTTTTTTCATATTTGGTGGGAATGTCCGGTTATCCAACAGTTCTGGAAAGTGGCAGTGACCCTTATGGCAAATGTTACCTCCTGCTATGTGCCTATGGATCCATCGATACTCCTTCTCCACATACCCCTTCGTTCGGCGTCTAAGGCAGAGAACAAGCTGACCTTCCATATATCTAATGCTTCCACACTCCTGATTGCCAAATCGTGGAAATCCCCCATACCTCCTACTCAGAGCGCTCTAATTAATAGATTGTGGTACGTTTCCTCTATGGAATATATCACCTCCTGTTACGCACACCAGTGCTAACAGGAGTATACCGGTGTATGAACAGAGAGGGATGCGAGGCAAAACGAACTCACAGACAGTATAACACAACATACACAGGAGGTGATGGAATAACTAATAAACACAAAATGAATGGGGAAGCCCAAAGGCTCAGGAATTGGGTGTCTCCCTAGTGTCAGGAATGCTCAGATGGAATAGAGCGGACAATGAAGCGAGATGTAGTGATTTAACATGTGGAGCACCCAAAATGATGTTGCTAAGAGCAACAGGAAAAACCCTAAAGGGTTACCAACGGGTGTGGGAATAAACTCCTTGGTCAGAGATAGAAATATAGACACAAGGAGAGTATCCACAATCCTAACCCCCACTTGCAGGGCACAGGTTCAGCTTACTGCCACTAAACTGACACCTGGACGCCCTTCACAGTGAGGGAGGATTAAGCAAGCAGGTCTGAGAGTACAGCCGCAAACCTGCTGGGTTCACAGAATGGCAAAAGAACCCCAGCAGGTTAAACAACTGACTCCAGTCTTACTGCTAGGTCCGGATTGGCAGAATGAAGTACCGAATCCCAAGGCCTATTCACAGTAAGCAACAAGTAAATACAAAGTCACACAGTACTAGCTAACTCTCTGGAACTGACTAACAAACAAAGATTCAGCAGCATTTGCCTAGCCTGAGAGGATGGTTTATATAGCAGGTGCTGTCCACGCCCCACTCAGACCTCACAGACTGTGAGCACAAAACCAGCGCCGGATTCCCTGCCGTGCACAGAGCCTGTAACCACTACACAGTAAAAACCCGGACCGGAGTATCAGCTGCGCTCAGGTTACTTCGCTAACACTTGCCTCCCGGTTGCCATGGCGACGTGGCAGTACAGAACAGGAGATCCTAACAGTACCCCCCCTCTGACGAGGGGTCAAAGAACCCCTACCACCGGGTTTATCGGGGAACTGCGAGAAGAAAGAGCGTATCAGTCTGGGGGCATGAAGATCACAACTGCGCACCCACGACCGCTCCTCCGGGCCATACCCCTTCCAGTGCACCAAAAATGACAGCCGACCCCGAACCATCTTGGAGTCAAGAACCCTTTCAACCACAAACTCCCTCTGACCCCATATCAGAAGAGGAGAAGGTCTTCCACTGGAAGAAGGATTACTAACCGCCAGTTTTAAAAGGGAACAATGAAATGTTTTATTGATACCCAATGAACGGGGCAGATCTAACTGAAATGCCACCGGATTGATAACCCTGGTGATCTTATAAGGGCCGATGAACTGGGGGCCTAACTTATGAGATGGCTGTCTCAACTTCAAATTCTTGGTGGACAACCAGACGAAGTCTCCTAATTTAAAGCTGCAGGGTCTTCTCCGCTTATCAAAAACCCTTTTGGTCACTAATGACACAGACACAAGGGCTTTCTTAACTTTCCTCCAAATACCCCTAAGGGCCGAAACCACAGAGGAACCACCAGGCGTGGAATCCAGGGGGTCAAAAGAATTGGCCTTAGGATGATGCCCATACACACAAAGGAAGGGAGAGATCCCTGTAGCAGAGTGAGCCGCGTTGTTATAGGCAAACTCCGCCATGGACAGATGAGCAACCCAGTCAGTATGACACTTGGAGACATAACACCTGAGGAACTGCTCCAAGGGCTGGTTCACCCTCTCAGTCTGCCCATCAGACTGTGGATGGTAGCCTGACGACAAGCTCACAGAAATCTGGAGATCAGAACAAAATGCCCTCCAGAATTTGGCCACAAACTGGGATCCACGGTCAGAGACCACATCAAGTGGCAACCCGTGGAGGCGCACAACATGCTGCATAAATAACTCAGACAGGCGTCTGGCCGATGGCAACCCAACCAGTGGAACGAAATGCGCCATCTTCGAAAACCTGTCAACGACAACCCAAATGGCTGTCATCCCCGAGGATTTGGGCAAGTCCACCACAAAATCCATGGAAATGTGGGTCCATGGCTTAGATGGAATAGAGAGTGGATGTAATGGGCCGACAGGAACCCCTCTAGGAGTTTTATTTCGGGCACAAACGTCACATGCCCGAACCCACTGATCCACATCCCTAGCCACCAAGGGCCACCACACCGCCCTAGACAGCAACTCCCGAGTTCTGGCAATACCCGGATGCCCTGCCGACCTCTTGGCATGGAATTCCAGGAACACTCGCTGTCTTAACCTAGGAGGCAAAAACAAGAGACCTACCGGAAGGTCTGGAGGAGCCTGCTCCTGTGCTCTAAGGACTAATGACAAGAGGTCCTGGGTAATGCCCACTTTAATACATGATGGGGCCACAATGGGCAATGGCTCCTCGATGGTCTCTTGGACTGGAGCAAAACTCCGCAAGAGCGCATCAGCCTTGATGTTTTTTGACCCAGGGCGATATGTTATCAAAAAATTAAAGCGAGCAAAAAACAAAGCCCATCGTGCTTGCCTGGCATTGAGCCGCTTCGCTGACTCTAAATATGCCAGATTCTTATGGTCGGTGAGAATTGAGACCACAAACTTAGCCCCCTCAAGCCAGTGTCTCCACTCCCCAAGTGCATCCTTTATAGCCAACAATTCCCGGTTACCCACATCATAATTCATCTCGGCAGACGAAAATTTACGGGAAAAGTAAGCACAGGGATGAAGGCGATTATCAGACACCCCCATCTGAGAGAGCACTGCCCCAATACCTATCTCAGAGGCATCCACTTCTACCACAAAAGGACGCTCTGGATCTGGGTGTCGCAGCACCTTGGCCGAGACAAATGCCCTTTTGAGACGGGCAAAGGCCGCTTTGGCCTCACAAGACCAGTGAGCAACATCCGCCCCTTTCTTAGTGAGTGCCACCAAGGGGGCCACTATAGACGAAAATCCAGCGATGAACCGTCTATAAAAATTCGCAATCCCAGAAAACGCTGAAGCTCCTTCAAACTAGTGGGCTGCACCCAATCCAGGACTGCCTGTACCTTAGAACCCTCCATTTGGAAACCTTCTGAGGAGATAATATACCCTAGAAATGCGATTTGCTGGACTTCAAATTCGCACTTCTCCAGCTTCGCCCCAAGCTGGTGGTCTCTGAGTTTCTGGAGGACTAAGCGTACATGCTTCCGATGTTCCTCCAGGGAATGGGAGAAGATTAGGATGTCATATAGATAAACAACTAAAAATCTATCCAAATATTCCCTGAGCACATCGTTCATGAATTCCTGGAAGACTGCCAGGGCATTAGAGAGCCCAAATATTCATAATGCCCTGAGTGGGTATTAAAGGCAGTCTTCCATTCATCCCCCTCTCTTATTCGGATTAGATTGTAAGCACCGCGTAGGTCAATCTTAGAAAAAATGGTGGCAGTACGAAGCTGGTCAAACAAAACCGAAATGAGAGGCAGTGGGTACGAGTTTTTAATCGTGATACGGTTCAATTCCCTGAAGTCGATGCAGGGTCGCAACGAACCGTCCTTTTTACCCACGAAGAAGAACCCCGACCCAACTGGGGACTGTGAGGGTCTGATAAATCCCTTAGCCAAGTTCTCCTGAATGTACTCTGCCATAGCCTGAGTCTCAGGACGTGACAGGGAGTACAACCTGCTCTTGGGAAACTTAGCATCCGGCAACAAATCAATGGCACAGTCATAGGGGCGATGGGGAGGTAGTACCTCCGCAACTTTTTTGGAGAACACATCCGCAAAATCTGCATAACATCCTGGCAATCCTGGCAAACTTAGCTGCGAGAGCCTGACTGGAAGGCTCAAGCAACTCCTGAAACAATCACTACCCCAACTAAGAATCTCCCCAGAGACCCAGTTAAATTGAGGGTTATGGGCCCTTAACCAGGGTAACCCCAAAAACAATGGGGCAAAAGAACAGACGGTCACATAGAAAGACAATTTTTCAGAGTGTGTGGCTCCAATAAACAAAGGAATTTGGCTGGTGCAGGAGGTAATTTTACCCTGGGACAATGGTTCCCCGTTTAACCCACAGATCTCAATCTCTGATGCCAAAGGTACTGAGGGAACAGAGTGTTCCAGGGCGAATTGACGGTCCATGAAAACCCCATCGGCCCCACTGTCAACAAAGGCCTCAGTCTTGACAGTTTGACCGAGGATCTCCAAAGTCACCGGAATGAGAAAAGTCTTTTTGGGAAAATCTGACTTCTGGCCTGACAGGATATTTCCCATCACCCTCAGGCCCTGAAGTTTTCTGGCTTTTCTGGGCATGATACTACGACATGACCTTTATTCCCACAGTACAAACACAAACCCTGCTGTCTCCTCCGCGTCTTCTCACGCGAGGAGAGGCGGGTAGCCCCAATCTGCATAGGCTCCTCGGAATATTCCTCAGAGTCTGAGGTTCCCTTGGGAAAAAAGGAAACTGCGGTCTCCCTTTCAAGCCTACGCTCTCTCAGCCGTCTATCCACCCGGTGTTAGGGTCTCCTGCCCTGTGCTGCCACGTCGTCATGGCAACCGGGAGACAAGTGCTAGCGGAGTAACCTGAGCGCAGCTGATACTCCGGTTCGGGTCTTTTGCTGTGCAGTGGTTATAGGCTCTGTGCACGGCAGGGGATCCAGTGCTGGTTTTTGTGCTCACAGTCTGTGAGGTCTGTGTGGGGCGTGGACAGCACCTGCTTTATAAGGCCTCTTCTCAGGGTAAGCAGATGCTGCTGAATCTTTGTTGGTTAGTCAGTTCCTGAAAGTTAACCAGTACTGTGTAGCTTTGTATTTGTTTGTTGCTTACTGCAAATAGGCCTGGGGATTTGGTATTACACTCTGCCAATCCAGACCTAGCAGTAAGACTGGAGTCAGTCGTTTAGCTTGCTGGGGTTCTGTTACTACTCTGTGAACTTAGCAAGTTTGCGGCTGTATTCTAAGACTTGCCTGTCTAATCCTGTCTCACTGTGCTAGGTGTCAGGGGTCAGTTTAGTGGCAGTAAGCTGAACCTGTGCACTGCAAGTGAGAATTAGGATTGTGGAGACTCTCCTTGTGTCTATCATTCCATCTCTGACCAAGGAGTTTACTGCCACACCCGTTGGTAACCCTTTAGGGTTTTGCTGTTGCCCTTAGCAACAGCATTTCGGGTTCTCTACGTATTAAAACACAACATCTTGCTTTTCCCATCTGAGCAGTTCTAATACAAGGGAGATACCCAGTTCCTTAGCCTCTGGGCTTCTCTGTTCACCTTGTGTGTATTTTGTTACCCTATCACCTTCTGTGTGCGTTGTGTCATATTCCCCAGTCTGTCTGTGAGTCCATTTGTAGTGCATAACAGTTCTGACACCAGTACTTTCCTGCAGGCACTGGTGTGCATAACATATTCAGCAGCCTAATACTCCTGTTGAAATTTTGTGGGAATATGGAGCATACCCCTCAAAATACGTTGCAACAGGTGGTCGATCAGGTGCAGGTCCTGACTCGACAATTTAATGATTTGTCCATTAAAATGCACACCTCCCAGGCTGCTGGCGGAGCTCCCGCAGCAGCAGCACCTGCAGGGGTTAAGGAGCCGAAAGTAAATCTCCCGGATCGTTTTTCTGGAGATCGCTCGCAGTTCTTTTGTTTCAAGGAGAGCTGCAAGCTATACTTCCGGCTTAGGCCTCAGTCTTCTGGGTCGGAGATTCAGCGGGTGGGCATAGTGATTTCCTTGCTACAAGGAGACCCACAGGTCTGGGCATATGGGTTGCAGCCTGACTGTCCGTCGCTTAAAAGTGTTGATGCTTTTTTTACGGCACTGGGCATGTTGTATGATGACCCTGACAAGACGGCCTCAGCCGAGGCTCAGATTTCGATCCTTAAGCAAGGGCGAAGGCCAGTTGAGGTTTACTGTACGGAGTTTCGGAGGTTGGCCCATGATACCCAGTGGAATGACCCAGCCCTGAGACACCAGTACCGAAGAGGTCTTTCTAACCAGATAAAGGACCAACTGGTACAATATCCCTTGCCTGATAGCTTGGATCAGCTCATGCAGTTATCCATCCGGGTGGATAGACGGCTGAGAGAGCGTAGGCTTGAAAGGGAGACTGAGATTTCCTTCCTTCCCAAGGGAACCTCAGACTCTGAGGAATTTTCCGAGGAGCCTATGCAGATTGGGGCTACCCGCCTCTCCTCGCGTGAGAAGATGCGGAGGAGACAGCAGGGGTTGTGTTTGTACTGTGGGAATAAAGGTCATGTGGTAGTATCATGCCCAGAAAAGCCGGAAAACTTCAGGGCCTGAGGGTGATGGGAAATATCCTGTCAGGCCAGAAGTCAGAATTTCCCAAGAAGACTTTTATCATTCCGGTGACCTTGAAGATCCTCGGTCAAACTGTCAAGACTGAGGCCTTTGTGGACAGTGGGGCCGACGGGGTTTTTATGGACCGCCAATTCGCTTTGAAACACTCTGTTCCCTTAGTACCCTTGGCATCGGAAATTGAGATTTGTGGGTTAAACGGGGAACCATTATCCCAAGGTAAAATTACCTCTTGCACTAGACAGATTTCTTTGTTTATTGGAGCCACACACTCTGAAAAATTGTCCTTTTATGTGACTGTCTGTACTTTTGCCCCATTGGTGTTGGGGTTACCCTGGTTAAGGGCCCACAATCCTCAATTTGACTGGGTCTCTGGGGAGATTCTTAGTTGGGGTACTGATTGTTTCAGGAGTTGCTTGAACCTTCCAGTCAGGCTCTCGCAGCTAAGTTTGCCAGGATTGCCAGGGTGTTATGCAGATTTTGCGGAAGTGTTCTCCAAAAGAGTTGCAGAGGTACTACCTCCCCATCGCCCCTATGACTGTGCCATTGATTTGTTGCCAAATGCTAAGCTTCCCAAGAGCAGGTTGTACTCCCTGTCACGTCCTGAGACTCAGGCTATGGCAGAGTACATTCAGGAGAACTTGGCTAAGGGATTTATCAGACCTTCACAGTCCCCAGTTGGGTCGGGGTTCTTCTTCGTGGGTAAAAAGGACGGTTCGTTGCGACCCTGCATCGACTTCAGGGAATTGAACCGTATCACGATTAAAAACTCATACCCACTGCCTCTCATTTCGGTCTTGTTTGACCAGCTTCGTACTGCCACCATTTTTTCTAAGATTGACCTACGCGGTGCATACAATCTAATCCGAATAAGAGAGGGGGATGAATAGAAGACTGCCTTTAATACCCACTCAGGGCATTATGAATATTTGGTGATGCCTTTTGGGCTCTGTAATGCCCCGGCAGTCTTCCAGGATTTCATGAATGATGTGCTCAGGGAATATTTGGATAGATTCTTAGTTGTATACTTAGATGACATCCTAATCTTCTCCCATTCCCTGGAGGAACATCGGAAGCATGTACGCTTAGTCCTCCAGAAACTCAGAGACCACCGGCTTGGGGCGAAGCTGGAGAAGTGCGAATTTGAAGTTCAGCAAATCGCATTTCTAGGATATATTATCTCCCCAGAAGGTTTCCAAATGGAGGGTTCCAAGGTACAGGCAGTCCTGGATTGGGTGCAGCCCACTAGTTTGAAGGCGCTTCAGCGTTTCCTGGGCTTTGCGAATTTTTATAGACGATTTATCGCTGGATTTTCGTCTATAGTGGCGCCCTTGGTGGCACTCACTAAGAAAGGGGCGGATGTTGCTCACTGGTCTTGTGAGGCTAAAGCGGCTTTTGCCCGTCTCAAAAGGGCATTTGTTTCGGCCAAGGTGCTGCGACACCCAGATCCAGAGCGTCCTTTTGTGGTGGAGGTGGATGCCTCTGAGATGGGTATTGGGGCAGTGCTTTCTCAGATGGGAGTGTCTGATAATCGCCTTCATCCCTGTGCTTACTTTTCCCGTAAATTTTCGCCTGCCGAGATGAATTATGACGTGGGTAACCGGGAATTGTTGGCTATTAAGGATGCACTCGAGGAGTGGAGACACTGGCTTGAGGGGGCTAAGTTTGTGGTCTCAATTCTCACTGACCATAAGAATCTGGCATATTTAGAGTCAGCAAAGCGTCTCAATGCCAGGCAGGCACGATGGGCTTTGTTTTTTGCTCGCTTTAATTTTTTGATAACATATCGCCCTGGGTCAAAAAACATCAAGGCTGATGCGCTCTCGCGGAGTTTTGCTCCAATCCAGGAGACCACCGAGGAGCCGTTGCCCATTGTTTCCCCATCATGTATTAAAGTGGGCATTACCCAGGACCTCTTATCATTAGTCCTTAGAGCACAGGAGCAGGCTCCTCCAGACCTTCCGGTAGGTCTTTTGTTTGTGCCTCCTAGGTTAAGACAGCGAGTGTTCCTGGAATTCCATGCCAAGAAGTCGGCAGGTCACCCGGGTATTGCCAGAACTCGGGAGTTGCTATCTAGGGCGGTGTGGTGGCCCTCGGTGGCTAAGGATGTGGATCAGTGGGTTCGGGCATGTGACATCTGTGCCCGAAATAAGACTCCTAGAGGGGTTCCTGTTGGCCCATTACATCCACTCTCTATCCCATCTAAGCCATGGACCCACATTATAATGGATTTTGTGGTGGACTTGCCTAAATCCTCAGGGATGACAGCCATTTGGGTTGTCGTTGACAGGTTTTCGAAGATGGCACACTTCGTTCCACTGGTTGGGCTGCCATCGGCCAGACGCCTGTCTGAATTATTTATGCTGCATGTTGTGCGTCTCCACGGGTTGCCACTTGATGTGGTCTCTGACCGCGGATCCCAGTTTGTGGCCAAATTCTGGAGGGCATTTTGTTCCGATCTCCAGATTTCTGTCAGCTTGTCGTCAGGCTACCATCCGCAGTCTAATGGGCAGACTGAAAGGGTGAACCAGTCCTTGGAGCAGTTCCTCAGGTGTTATGTCTCCAAGTGTCAGACTGACTGGGTTGCTCATCTGTCCATGGCGGAGTTTGCCTATAACAACGCGGCTCACTCTGCTACAGGGATCTCTCCCTTCCTTTGTGTGTATGGGCATCATCCTAAGGCCAATTCTTTTGACCCCCTGGACTCCATGCCTGGTGGTTCCTCTGTGGTTTCGGTCCTTAGAGGTATTTGGCGGAAAGTGAAGAAAGCCCTTGTGTCTGTGTCATTAGTGACCAAAAGGGTTTTTGATAAGCGGAAAAGACCCTGCAGCTTCAAATTAGGAGACTTCGTCTGGTTGTCTACCAAGAATTTGAAGTTGAGACAGCCATCTCATAAGTTAGGCCCCCGGTTCATCGGCCCTTATAAGATCACCAGGGTTATCAATCCGGTGGTTAGATCTGCCCCGTTCTTTGGGTATCAATAAAACATTTCATTGTTCCCTTTTAAAACGGGCGATTAGTAATCCTTCTTCCAGTGGAAGACCTTCCCCTCTTCTGATACGTGGCCAGAGGGAGTTTGTTGTTGAAAGGATTCTTGACTCCAAGGTGGTTCGGGTCGGCTGTCATTTTTGGTGCACTGGAAGGGGTATGGCCCGGAGGAGCGGTCGTGGGTGCGCAGTTGTGATCTTCATGCCCCCAGACTGATACGCTCTTTCTTCTCGCAGTTCCCCGATAAACCCGGTGGTAGGGGTTCTTTGACCCCTCGTCAGAGGGGGGGTACTGTTAGGGTCTCCTGCCCTGTGCTGCCACGTCGTCATGGCAACCGGGAGACAAGTGCTAGCGGAGTAACCTGAGCGCAGCTGATACTCCGGTTCGGGTCTTTTGCTGTGCAGTGGTTATAGGCTCTGTGCACGGCAGGGGATCCGGTGCTGGTTTTTGTGCTCACAGTCTGTGAGGTCTGAGTGGGGCGTGGACAGCACCTGCTTTATAAGGCCTCTTCTCAGGGTAAGCAGATGCTGCTGAATCTTTGTTGGTTAGTCAGTTCCTGAAAGTTAACCAGTACTGTGTAGCTTTGTATTTGTTTGTTGCTTACTGCAAATAGGCCTGGGGATTTGGTATTACACTCTGCCAATCCAGACCTAGCAGTAAGACTGGAGTCAGTCGTTTAGCTTGCTGGGGTTCTGTTACTACTCTGTGAACTTAGCAAGTTTGCGGCTGTATTCTAAGACTTGCCTGTCTAATCCTGTCTCACTGTGCTAGGTGTCAGGTGTCAGTTTAGTGGCAGTAAGCTGAACCTGTGCACTGCAAGTGAGAATTAGGATTGTGGAGACTCTCCTTGTGTCTATCATTCCATCTCTGACCAAGGAGTTTACTGCCACACCCGTTGGTAACCCTTTAGGGTTTTGCTGTTGCCCTTAGCAACAGCATTTCGGGTTCTCTACGTATTAAAACACAACATCTTGCTTTTCCCATCTGAGCAGTTCTAATACAAGGGAGATACCCAGTTCCTTAGCCTCTGGGCTTCTCTGTTCACCTTGTGTGTATTTTGTTACCCTATCACCTTCTGTGTGCGTTGTGTCATATTCCCCAGTCTGTCTGTGAGTCCATTTGTAGTGCATAACAGTTCTGACACCAGTACTTTCCTGCAGGCACTGGTGTGCATAACACCCGGATGGATAACTGCATGAGCTGATCTAAGCTATCAGGCGAGGGATATTGTACCAGTTGGTCCTTTATCTGGTCAGAAAGGCCCCTTCGGTACTGGTTTCTCAGGGCTGGGTCATTCCACTGGGTATCATGAGCCTACCTCCGAAACTCCGTACTATAAACCTCAGCTGGCCGTCGCCCTTGCTTTAGGACCGTAATCTGAGCCTCGGCTGAAGCCATCTTGTCAGGGTCATCATACAAAATGCCCAGTGCCGTAAAAAAAGCATCAACACTTTTAAGCGACGGACAGTCAGGCTGCAACCCATATGCCCAGAACTGTGGGTCTCCTTGTAGCAAGGAAATCACCATGCCCCCCCCCGCTGAATCTCCGACCCAGAAGACTGGGGCCTAAGCCTGAAATATAGCTTACAGCTCTCCTTGAAACAAAAAAACTGCGAGCGATCTCCAGAAAAACGATCCGGGAGATTTACTTTCGGCTCCTTAACTCCTAAACTTGCCGCTGCTGCTGCGGGAGCTCCGCTAGCGGCCTGCGGGGTGTTCATTTTAATGGACATCTCATTAAATTGTCGAGTCAGGACCTGCACCTGATCGACCACCTGTTGCAAAGTATTTTGAGGGGTATGCTCCATATTCCCACAAAATTTCAACAGGAGTAGGGCTGCTGAATATGTTACGCACACCAGTGCTAACAGGAGTATACCGGTGTATGAACAGAGAGGGATGCGAGGCAAAACAAACTCACAGACAATATAACACAACATACACAGGAGGTGATGGAATAACTAATAAACACAAAATGAACGGGGAAGCCCAAAGGCTCAGGAATTGGGTGTCTCCCTAGTGTCAGGAATGCTCAGATGGAATAGAGCGGACAATGAAGCGAGATGTAGTGATTTAACATGTGGAGCACCCAAAATGATGTTGCTAAGAGCAACAGGAAAAACCCCAAAGGGTTACCAACGGGTGTGGGAATAAACTCCTTGGTCAGAGATAGAAATATAGACACAAGGAGAGTATCCACAATCCTAACCCCCACTTGCAGGGCACAGGTTCAGCTTACTGCCACTAAACTGACACCTGGACGCCCTGCACAGTGAGGGAGGATTAAGCAAGCAGGTCTGAGAGTACAGCCGCAAACCTGCTGGGTTCACAGAATAGCAAAAGAACCCCAGCAGGTTAAACAACTGACTCCAGTCTTACTGCTAGGTCCGGATTGGCAGAATGAAGTACCGAATCCCAAGGCCTATTCACAGTAAGCAACAAGTAAATACAAAGTCACACAGTACTAGCTAACTCTCTGGAACTGACTAACAAACAAAGATTCAGCAGCATTTGCCTAGCCTGAGAGGATGGTTTATATAGCAGGTGCTGTCCACGCCCCACTCAGACTGTGAGCACAAAACCAGCGCCGGATTCCCTGCCGTGCACAGAGCCTGTAACCACTACACAGTAAAAACCCGGACCGGAGTATCAGCTGCGCTCAGGTTACTTCGCTAACACTTGCCTCCCGGTTGCCATGGCGACGTGGCAGTACAGAACAGGAGATCCTAACACCTCCCTTCTCAATGACACTGTGTCCGAGTACCATCGGGTATGGAACTCCTGGTACACTTTGTATTCCTCTCCCTTGCCGGGTACCCCTCCCTTACGCCTTTCCTCCTCCTAGCACCTCACCACTCCTCCCCCCCCCCTTCACTCCTCTACCCTTCTTTACTGGCCGTCTCCTTCTCGGCACTATTTAATTCAAAAAAAATTTCTCTTTCTCCCTTTCTTTCTCAGGTTTTTCTTTTATCCCCCCCCCCCCCCACACCTCGTCTGTTCCCTTTTTCTCTATAGCACACTTAAAATTAGACATTTATATGCTTTGCTTTCTGAGATATTTGCTTTTTGTTGATCTTTCTGTTTTTGTTTTTCTTCTCTGTTACACCATACTATTTCTGTGACAGCACTCAATACAACCTCCTGTATCGTTTTATCACCGAACTGTTCAATTTTTCTTTTTTCATCTGCTGTTCTCTGTGATTGGACATGCTCTACACACTGTTGACCAATTGTACTGTCGATCACCTATTTCAGTTATGTCCTGTTCTTATTGTTGACATAAAATAAAATAAATTGTTTAAAAAAAAAAGTAGCAGCTTACTAAATATGGGTATATATAACATAATATGATGTTCACAAATAGATATAGTGTAGGTGTTGTTAAATAGAACTCATTGTGACACTAGTGCATTAATGTGTTATTCTTAAAGGAATGAGGCATAGCTGTTAAATTTATTAAGACCTCCTGGTGTGACCATATTAAGGAGAAAAATCCACTCAGTTTCTTTTTTGAGTAGAGTGTTGTTCAAATACCCTTTCCTAATGTTCAATTTGACATGTTCTAGGCCAAAAGCTTTCAAGCAGCGAGGATCGCCATTGTGGCTTAACAAAAAGTGTTTGGCTACCGATGTTATTTTTCTCAGCTTTTTCACTTCACTCTTAGCATTTCGAATATTAGTAGCATGTTCCAAGATCCGTACTCTCATTGTTCTCGAGGTCATGCCTACATACCTAAGACCACAAGGGCATTGAAGGCAGTAAATCACCCCTACTGTTTTACAATTCATGTAGTCTTTCACACCAATTTCCTTTCCAAATTTGGTGATTATTTTGTTAGTTTTAAGTATGTATTGGCAAGCCGTGCAACTACTGCAGGGATAGGTACCTTTAATTAATGGTTGTTTGTTCTGCACCCTCTGGAAGTGGCTACTGACCAGCGTGTCTTTGAGATTGGTGCTTCTGCGCCAACTCATAGATACCTCTGTACCAAGACATTTGCCAAGATCTTGGTCTACTTTCAGTATCGGTAGATGTTTATTTAAAATGGATTTAACCTGTCTCCATTCTTGAGAGTATTTCCCTATAAATCGAATCTCCTCTGTTTTACTGGTTTCTTTGTGCACTGGAAAGATCAGATTATCCCTTTCGGTCTTCAGGACATTATGTTTAGCCCTTTTAATGAGTCGTCCACTGTACCCTCTATTTTTTAATCTTATAGTTAGATCCTTACTTTGTTGCAGAAAGATATTCCTATCCGAACAATTCCTTCTTAGGCGCAAGAATTCGCCTTTCGGAATATTGGAGACCGTAGGTGTGAAATGGCAGCTGGATTTAAGTAACAGACTATTGGTGGCTGTCTTCCTACGGTAGAGATCCGTGGTGAGTTCACCATCTTCACCTCTATAGATCAACAAATCCAAGAATGCAACCTTCTCATGGCTGTATTCACATGTTAGTTTTAAATTTAAGGCATTGGTGTTAAGGAGGCTGACGAAGTTCTGTAGTTGGTATTCACTGCCATCCCATATAATCAGTATATCGTCAATGTAGCGTAGCCATTGTACTACATGTTTAGTGTGTTGTTCTTCCATTTGTTCAGAGAAGACAGTTTGGGCCTCCCACCAGCCTAAAAAAAGATTTGCGTACGTGGGGGCACAAGTGGCCCCCTTAGCTGTACCCCTAATCTGCAGGAAGTATTTATTGTCAAACACAAAATAGTTCCTGCACAGTACAAACTCCAGAAGTTCCAGGATAAATGAATTAAAGTCACTTGATCCTTCCATACTGAGAAAGTGTTCTACCACCTTGAGACCTTTTATGTGTCTAATCGAGGTGTATAGAGATTCCACATCCAAAGAGACAAGAAACTGATGACTTTCTAACCTGACCCCATGGATCTTTTTAAGGACATCTGTAGTGTCACGTAAGTAAGACGGTAGGCTCAGCACATGCTTTCGAAGATGTACCTCAATGTAGGTACTCGCCTATTCCGTTAGGCTGCCAATGCCTGAGACAATTGGTCTCCCTGGAGGCACATGTGCATTTTTATGCACTTTCGGTAGTGCATAGAAAGTCGGAATCTTAGGGTTTTTAACATCCAAGAACTCCATTTCTTGTTTAGTAATGGTTCCTTTAAGGTGATAACCAGAGATCAACTTTCTATATCTTGAAAGAAAAATATCCGTTGGATCTGTGGAGAGAGATTTGTAGCAAGTGGAATCCCCCAGCTGTCTCATTACCTCAGTCATATACATGTCTCTGGGCCATAGCACTACGTTCCCCCCTTTGTCGGAAGGTTTAATGATTATTTGATCCCATGCTCGCATTTTAGCCAAGGCCTCCTTCTCATCCTTAGAAATATTTCCCTGAATTCGATATCTCCATCTATTCAGTTCATCAAAGTCCTTGGATACTAGATCCAGGAAAGTTTGTACTGGTGGACAGATATTACTTTGTGGAAAGAATACTGATTTGGGTTTACAGACCGGCCTATGAGTATCAGTCCAAAAGGTTTGTAAAGTACCAGCATCTTCCATGAGTTCTTCTAAAATATGTAAGGCCTCAGTATCAGATTGAGTTAGTGCTGCTGATGTCGGAATGGGAGGTATAGACGCCATGGAGGACAGTTCTGCTTCCTTCTTAATGCGTTCTTGAATGGCAAATAATTTTTTGAGAAGTAATTTCCTCTCATATAGTTGTAAATCCTTCTCCCATTCAAATCTATCAAAATGTGAGGTTGGTGAGAAAGATAAACCTTTCTTTAATAGGCTCTCTTGAGTGGAAGAGAGCTCTATGTTAGAAAGATTAATAATCCTCAACTCATCTAATCTATCATCTGTATCTAAATCCTCTGTCTGTTCCATGAGGATTGTCTCTGCGGTTGTGGGGTGTCCCAAGTCTGTCGCCCTCTTCCTTTTCCTTGTCCTCTTCCCCCTCCTTGTCTTCCTCCTCTTTGGTACCCTCTCCTGGTACCTTGATTTTGTTCTAAAAAAGAAGAAAATGAGGAAGACGAATAATTCAAGGATGAATTAGGAGTGATGTCACCCCGTGAAGTAGATGGTGAGTTT